>NC_053446.1:30451878-30751878 GCF_007990345.1 Gossypium hirsutum
CAATTGATATTAATAATAAATGTGAATCTATAGAAGTTGATCTCCTTCACACTTCAGATCTCTTGAAATAAAACAAGGACAAATAAACTAAACCCTAGGAAACCTAAGAAAGCAAGAAAGCAAAACTAAATCTAAAGAAAGAATCTAAGCTAATGGAATAGTGTCAATAACATGTGCCAAAGGAGCCTATTTATAGCCTTTAGATGGTCGTCATCCTTAACCCTAGGTCAGCTGACGTTCCTAGGCTTTAAGTTCAATTGTGCAAACCAAAATGCCCCTATATCATCTTTATTTTTCGTCCCAGAGTTGATGTCGTGACACAGCAAGACCTGTGTCGCATCCATCGAAAGTAGCTTTGTACTCTCTCTATTCTGCTCTCTATGTTGCGACTTCGGGCTTCTCGTGTTGTGACATATAATCCAATATCGGTCTAAAATGCCTTCTAATGGTCTTTTGCACATTCATAGGGTACGTTAGCTCTCCCTTAGGCTCCTTCGACCCTTAAGGTGAATCAAAGACTCAATTTTCACATTTTATTGAAGGTAAGTAAAGTTGAAGAAACTTAACTAAAATATAACAAAAATGTTTATATTCGAGCTTCTTAAATGTGAAAGCTAGTTTAATATGCTACGGGATTTAGAACAGATCAAGGGTCTATTTCTTCCATCCATCGTATCATTCCGTCAATTTTTGCCCTACTACTCTCTCTCCTTTATTGTTCAGATGTCGATTTCACTTTTCTTTTGAGGCTGGGACATCTATCTTTTCTTTTTTCCTTTGGTTCAAATATATTATTTTCTTTCAATTGAGTTCTACATATTCAGTGTAATTAGAATCACCTATTAAGCTCTTTGTTGAACGCTTAAACTGTTTGTTCTCTTACATTGGAACCTCTGCACTCTTGCAAACTGCCAGCATGAGATGGGGAAAGAAAATTCTGACCTTCTGCCCACTAACGTAACGCTTCATACTTTGTCGGATCGATTGCCCTGTGCATATCTATTGCTTATGTAAAATTCCATATAATGAAATAGCTCGAAACGTATTGAAAATAAAAATAGTAAGAGGAGGTGTAATTCTAGTGAAAATAAATTGCATCCACATTTTAGCTATTGGAAATATTATAGCTTGATTGAAATTGGTCGATAGTCCGAGGACTGGTCGGAGGTTCCATTCACCTTAATTTTTAGTTAAGTAGCTAACAATGGTTTCCATATCGTCATCTTGAAATCTCGTCGAATCAATATTTTTTAAATATTAAGTCATAATACGGAGCATCATAATATCTACAAATCCTTTTTGGGAGAATGACACATCCTTACCTCACACTATTACGGTTTTCCACATAACACCATGTGGTCTCTGGATTTCCTTATCCCAAAGAGCAGCATAAAATTCTTACACAAGAGGAATAACATTTTCTTTTGGGATCGTGCAAAAACACTCCCATCTATGATACTATACTAAAGACCAAATTTCATTGCAAAGAACCATCGATGGTTTGAATCCCCTTTCCTGAATAAATGTTTTACCTTGAAGCTCAAGGATATACTTTTTGGCATATTGATTTCTAAATTTTCAAGGATTCGAAACCGTCGGTGACTCTTCCTAAGAGCCATATTCAATATCAAAACTTAGAAAAATTAATAAATTCAAACAATGTATTTCAAAGGCAATAGAACGGTAAAATTTGATTATTGGAACTCTTAACCTTTTCCTTGAAACCTTGTTTCTTTCCTTCAAAGTAGTTGTTGTCATCTCCTTTATGAATGCTTGATGTTTAGCTAGCATAAATTAAGATGAAAAAAAGAAGAACTTTGCATCCAAAAAATAAAGAATGGTAAAAGAGGGGTTTAAGGTTTAGGAGGATTTTGAGAGATTTGAGAGAATTTAGAAGTTAAGAGAGTTTTTAGGTTTTAAAAGAGGTGAATTGGGGTTAAAAAATGGTTAAAATTAATTTTAAAGCCAACAGGTTACGTAATCGAGTTGGGTCGGGTCAACCTTGCAAAATATTGTTGCGATGTCGTGACATAGGGGTTATGTGTCGCAACACCCTTGACAGGATGCCGATGTCATGGCATCGTGGTTTGATGTCACAAGACACTCTAAAATTTTGAAAACTTGGGTAATTTGTCCTCCATGTCACGACACAAGGGTGCTCTGTCATGAAATCGAGATTATTTTCTCGATTCTTTTGATTCTAATTGAGGTGTCGTGACACAGGGGTACTGTGTCGCGACACTAACTTTGTTTTTATCAAAACTTCCTATTTTCAGAGTGTCTCAATTTCTATTTAAACAAAAATTTAATAAATATTAATGTCTAAACGACCGGTTATTTACAAGTTTAAAAATATACATAAAGTTAAAATTCAATTAATGATGCCGAGTTTTGTTGCCGGATTCATCCGTCAGCTCAAGCAGTGCGCCCGTGGATGCTCTTCCTGTTTGTTTCTATCAGTGTTCGTCCAGCATCTATCGTGCCACTCCACCTTCCTTTACTTGTCTCATTCTTTTTATTTACTTTTTCCACCTGCACTGATTACAGAGAACAGTTCCCTTAGCTCAGGGTAATTAGGGATTTTAGATACTTTAATATATTGCTTCCCCAATTTTTCCCTATTTATCTCATTCTGTTGGTTACTACATTTAAAAATTTATGCCTCACCTTTCATCCTCATTGTTAATTCATTTTTTTCCAAGTCAATGGTGGACTTGGATGTTGCTAAAAATGGTCTACCCAACAGAATGGGTATCTCACGGTCTTCTTCAAAATCTAAGATAATAAAATTAGTCGAGATAATAAAGCTTCTTACTTTGACAAACACGTCTTCAAGTACTCCTTTTAGTCGTGCTAATGACCTATCAACTAACTGTAGTGTGATCTGAGTATTTTAGGCTCCCCTAACCTGAGTTTTTCAAATATAGATAAGGGCATTAAATTAATATTGGCTCCTAAATCACATAGAGCCTTGCTAAAATGTATATCCTTTATCTCTATAAGTATTGTAAAACTCCCCGGGTCATTTAGTTTTGGGGGGAATTTGTTTCGATATAATCGCACTACATGAGGAACTTACGTTAACTTGCTCTTTTGTTTTTATTTTCCTTCACCTAATCATAATTTCTTTTACATATTTTGCGCATTTGAGAACTTTTTCAATTAAATCAATTAGAGGAAAGCTAACATTTAGGGATTTAAATAAGTTTAGAAAACTTACAAATTCTGCCTCATCCTGTCTTTATTTATGTTCTATCGGTGAAGGGAATGGCACCTCATCCTTGATTGAATCATCATCTAACTCAGCTAACGGCTTAGCTTCCACCTCTAGTTCTGGTTTAGTCTTAGTTTCTTGGGGATTTTTTGAATATCTTTAGAATCCTTTTTATTCTCCTTGTGAGTTGGCTTTTCCAAGCTACTCAGTACTTTGCCAAAACGGAGTGTGATTGCTTTCACATTCTCCTTCCCTTCTTTCCAAGGATTATTTTCTGTGTTGCTCGGGATTCGTGTGTCAATTTTTCTTTTGATGTCTCCCACCATGGTCATCATATTTGATCTTCCAGCTTAGTCAATATTTTTGTAATGTTAGTGCACTCAGATTGCACTTGTTTTACTTTAGTTCGCATTGACTGCATCTCCCCCTTGATCCGATCCAAGCATTGACCACATATAGTATGGTCATTTGAGTTGGCCCTTTCCTGAGGCTTTTGCAAATAAGGAGGTTGATAATTAGTATTTTTTATTGGTTTTTCACTATTACCTCCTCCATGATTTCCGCCCCATATCCGGTTTGGGTGATCTCTCCAATGAGGATTATAAGTGTTTGAATAAGGGTTTCCACCCGTATTTCCTACGTAGTTGACATCCTCAATTGGATTATTAATGTAATCAAAGAGAAGTTTATCTCATGCATATATAGATGATGCACTAGATGAGGACTCTATACAATTGAGTTTGTCCACAATTTGTTGGTATCTATCATCCTCCTAGATAGCTTTTACCGTAGATGGTTTCTGGCTATATGTATAGTGTTAGGTTGGCCACTAGCAGGAATTCATCGCCATGTTTTCTATCAACTCATATGCATCTTTATATGTTATGTTCATTAAAGCTCTTCCTGCGACTCTATCTAGTCCAGAGCATGTATGCATATCCAACCCATTGTAAAACATTTGCAGCCTCAGCCACTTAGGTAATCCATGATGTGGGAATCTCTGTATCAGTGTTTTAAAATGCTCCTACGCTTTATAAAAGCACTCTCCTTCTAATTATTTGAATGTTACGATCTCTCTCCTTAGTTGGACCATCTTGCTAATAAGAAAAAACTTTTGCAAAAATTTTCCTGCAAGTTCATCCCATGTCGAGATGGATCCTAGTGCCTAAAAATCTAACCAAAAAAGGCGATAATAATTAAGGAGAAGGGGAACAGTCAAAGACAAATAGCGTCATAGGTGACCCCCATTATATTTTAATATATCACTAAAAATTTGGGTCCTCCGTTATTGTGCCTCTAAACTGGAAATTATTCTAGATCATTTGGATCATGGCCGAATTTATTTCAAAATTTTTAGCCATGATGGCTGGCCTTGTGATGCTTCCTTGAGCCATCTCATGATTTGGCAGTGCATAGTCCTTAAAGGTTCTTTCGTTTCGCATCATCTGTATGTTTACGGGTAACTGCGATGATGGTATGTCCTCTAGGTTATTATTATTAATCTCGTCAAAAAATAGGATGTCCCACGGTGGTAAATTGCTTGCAGAAGGTGGTTGATTCCTCATTTGCTATTACTGCCAACGATTTTGGTGAATTAGTCTCTCCAGATCCGTAGCTAGCTCTATAGGTGTTCCCCTACTACAAGTCATATACCGAAACCCGAAAGAAAATAAATAATGTTATTAAAAATAAAAATAAAATTCGTATATATAATTTATTAATTTCCTAATTATTCTATTAAATGCAAAAATTAAAATTAATTTAGTAGCGTTACCTCCCTGCTAATGACACCAACAACATGACCGCCACTGGACGTACCAACATCTAAAGTGTGAATATTGGAACTAAAATAAATGGAATTGAGGCAGTGTTCGTAAGTATAAGGGTCAGGTAGTAATATATTTACAACAAAGTAGGTCAATACTTCGAGGATCTTATCCAAGGGAATCGATTACTAAATTAACTTTAACCTAAACACAAATAAATCTAATTAGTTGTTTGAATAAATTATATTTTGAATAAACATATATGGGAATTTTTGGTTTTGATAAATAAAGAAATAAAAATAGTAAAAATAAAGGGAACTTCAGATAAATGAATTCTACCTTAATCAAATATAAGCATGGGTGATTAGCTCGCTTCGGTGTTCATAACTAATTCCTATTTTGGGCTTCTACTCAATCAAGATCTCTCGATCTTCCAGTAAACTAATGAGTCGGCAAGAACTATTTATCTCTCGACCTCACAGTCTAGACCGATTTGAGGCTAAGGTGTTCACAGATAGGGCATATTAATTTTGGGTTAATTCTCACCTAAATGACTTCTTAGAGTCGTCAAGGCTAAGGTTTAAGTTCTTCCTCTCCCAACCACTTGATCCACTAAGAAAATTGTAACACCCCTAACCCGTATCCATCGCCAGAACAGGGTTACAGAGTATTACCAGATTTTCAAATCAAATGGGCATCAATTTCAAAATTTTCAAATCATATCAATAAACACATTAAAACCAATTCAAAACATACATATTGTCCCTTAAAAAAACCCTTGAGGCCCTAATTACGCATTAGAAAAAAGTCGGGACCAAATCAAAAAATCTGAGAATTTTTCAGAAAATAATGAAAATTTTTAACACTGCAGGGGTCACACAACCATATGGCCAGGCCGTGTCGGCATTCAAAATAGGGGCACACGACCGTGTCTCAACCCGTGTCTATGCTAGTGTAACTCACTGACTTGGGTCACACGGCCAAGCCACACGCCTGTGTGCCAGCCGTGTACCCTTCGAAATAACCCCACACGCCCGTGTGCCAGGCTGTGTGCTAGGCCGTGTAATAGCCTGACTTTTAGCCCTTTGAAACCTGTAGGGGACACACGGCTGTATCACCTGGCCGTGTGTAACACACGACTAAAACAGACCCCCATTTCTCTGCCCGTGTGGATGAAAATAGGTCATTTTACAAGCCATTTTTCTCACCCAAACTAGCATGTACCTATAACCAAAATGCACATATGCACAAGCCTTAATAAGGCACCAAAATCAAGCATAAACAAGTCATATACATATGGTATAACATCATACAAGCAATATGCCCTTAGGCACCTCAAATGACAATATATAAACATGTTTAACCTTGTACTCAATTTGACCAAAATGACTAACTAACTTTCAACTAAAATTGCATCAATTCAAACCATTGAATTAGCTTACCATAGCATACCAAATGGTACAAAATATGTCATTCATTCACTAACATCAATAGACATATATATCTTTCATAACAAGATACCAAACCATAGCAAGTTACAAGGCTTATACAATATGCATATTCATCTATCATAATTCAAACATATTAACCCGACTTTGTCCATAATAACGTTAATATTTACACGCAATAAACTAAACTCATATCAACAACAAAATGCTAAAACATCAGCCAACTCAAAATGGTTATACCAACAACCAAAACACATGGCCAAACATTAGCCAAAATACCTATACATGCCACTATAACCAAAATTAAACATCCGTAAATACCAAAAGAGCCAATAGATAGTGTGATAGGTCTCCGACGACTTTCCAACTCGAATGAGCTTCCAATAAACTACAAAACATAGAAAAGTAAACACAGAGTAGCATGTCATGCTTAGTAAGCTCGTAAGGAATATGGTTTAAACTTTTCAATATAATATAAAATCACAAAGCATGTAAAAATCAATCCAACATGATAATAACTAAGTCATAAATTTATATATATACATTTATGCTTTTCATTACCATAAAGGTACACATTTCCTACCTTCCATCATAATAATATAAATTATATTGAAAGCTCTTACCGAAGCTCACACAAGGTAATAATACAATGGTTAACACATCTCTTTTCTTTATTCGATAGCCGAGGCTATCCCTTTTCGTAATTCGATAGCCAAAGCTATCCCTTTTCATAATTTGATGGTTGTCACCATCCTATTTCATGGTTCAATGATCATCAGCATCCCTTTTCATAATTTGATAGCCGAAGTCATCCCTTTTCATGATCGATAGCCGAAGCCATCCCTTTTCATAGTTCAATGGTCATCACCATCCCTTTCCATAATTTATGGTTGTCACCATCCCTTTTCATAATCGATAGACAAAGCTATTCCTTTTCGTAGTCGATAGCCGAAGCTGTCCCATTTCACCCGCCAATGAATGCTATTGGAATTTTCCATCAATCACAATTTAATATTATGTAATAATAACATTTAAATCATAATTAAAAACATTATTTAAACGTATGAACTTACCTCAATGATAAACGTAGAAAATAAGTCGACTAATCTGAAGCTTTTTCATTGCCTTGATCTAGGGCCGTACATGGTTTATCCTGATCTAAATGAATAAATTTAGCTCAATTCAATAATCATTCAATTCAATTTAACCCAAATTCATATTTTAGCAAAATTAAAATTTTTCCCTTATACTTTTAATTTCTTTTCAATTTAGTCCTTAAGCTCGTAAAATGAAATTTATGCAATTTCACCCCTAACCAAGCCTAGCTGGATATCCTACAAGCTTATAGCAACCCACACTTTTAATTAATTCACAAATTACACCATGAATATTTCACATTTTTCAATTTAATCCCTATTTGACAATTTCATCAAAAATCACATAACTAAAGTTGTTTATCTAACAACAACTAATCATTTTCTTCCAAAAACCATAAAAACTCATACACAGTCATTAATGGTAAAACCCTAACACTTTAACAGTTTCACAAATTAGTCTTTGGGATAGTTAGATTAAGCTACAACAATCCTGAAAACATAAAAATCATTAAAAACTAACCTCAAAATTAATCTCATGCAAAGAATTCCATTGCCGAAACTGCAAGGTGTTAAAGATGAAGTTTCTTCTCTAATTTTGGTCAAGGAAAAACTAGGAAGATGGTACTTTTAATTAATTTGTTTTTGTTTTACTTAATTTATTTACTAAATTACTTAATTAACATTATTATAAATCCATTAAATCACTTATTAAAGTGTTCATAATTGTCCACTCATAAAAAATGGTATATTTACCACATAAACCCCTTTAATATTTAATTTTATAGTTATTTAATCCATTGACATTACAGAACTCAAGTTTTTCAACTATTGCAATTTAGTCCTTTTTATCGAATTAAGCATGAAAAGGTAAAATTTCTAAACGAATTTTTTATACGGTACTACTATCATGCTGTAGACAATAAAATAATAATAATAAAATTATTTTGACATTAAATTTGTGGTCCCAAAACTACTATTTTGATTTCACTAAAAATGGGTTGTTACAAAAACCCTACATAGTAATTAATTAGTCACACCACCACTCACTAATTCCCCATAAAAAGGATTAGCTCATTTTGGATCTCATGAACACAATAAACTTGGTAATAAATATAAACATAATTAATGAATCAAGAAAAAGTTTTAAGAGAATCCTAAATTGTATTGATTAAAGTGCAGAATCCACAGTAGTTGGATCATGGTTACAAATCACATTCTCCAAAGAGCACGATCTAGAACAGAATTGAAAATAACCTAAAACCTAAAAGAAAAGAAAACTAAAGGAAAAAATTATAAAGAGAAACTACAAGAAAACACAGTGACCAATTTTGATTTCATATGCCTTTGAATAGTCTCTTGCTGATCTGCCATCATTCGATGTAGCAGATTAAACTTACTATCACACTTTCGAAGCTTGAAAACAAGTATTTTCAGTAGGTTTGAATTAGGTTTTCCTAGGTTTTTAATAAGTTAATAAAATGTGTCAATTGATTCTTTTATTGACCTTAAGTGTCGAATGAGGCCTAAGGGTGAGCTAACACACTTTGTGAGTGTGTAGGAGACTTTTAGAAGGCATGCAAAACTGATATTGATCGCTATTTCACAACACGGGATGATCGATGCTGCACCATAGGGAGCAAAATAAGAAAATCTCAAGACTGCCTTCACTGTCGCGACACAGCCTGAGGATGTCACGACATGCCTCCAATCCCAATAAGAGTACACTGACTGCCATGTCACAACACAGGTCTTGGTGTGTCACGGCATTAACTCTAGAATGAAAATTAAATATGAAACTAAGGTGTTTTGGTTTGCAAAATCAAACTTAAAGATTGGGAATGTCACCTAACCTAAGGTTGAGGATGGCAGCCACCTGAACTCTATAAATAGGCTCATTTGGCACATGTTATGGAAATCATTGAATTAACCTATATTCTCTCTTTTAAACTTAGTTTAGTTTTCTTTCTTTCTTAGGTTTTTAGAATTTATTTTCAGATTTTCTTTGTCAAGAGATCTAATTTGTGGATATCATCAAACTTTGTGGATTTATTTTTCATCTTTTTGTACAAATTACACATTTTCTTGAACTCTACACTTTAATCCATTTATCATGTTTTCTCTTTACATCAAGTCCATATTGTTTATGAAAGTCATGAGGAACTAATCCTCCTATAGAGAATTAATGAGTGGAGGTATGATCTATTCACTATTTTGTAGGGTTACTCAATGGACTGGCTATTTGGGAAAAGAAGAACGTGAAACAAACCCTAGGCCTGACAACCCCAAGAATTCATCAAGGTGGGAATTAACACAAAATTGGTATTGCCCATCCATAAATGCCTTCACCCTAAACCAGTCTAGACTGTAAGGTCGGAAGATAAGTAGTCCTTACTGACCTATTATGTTAGTAGAAGATCAGACGATCCTACTAAGGTAGCGACTGGTTGATTGACGAAGAACCCGAAACATATTTGATTAGGATTACCGAAGCGAGCTAATCACCCATAATCAAGATTTGATTCACTTTACATTTTTATCTCTTGAATTTTATGTCTTGTATGTTATTTTACTTTTTCATCATAAAAACCCTAAAAAACCCTTTTATTATGTTCTCATACTATAACTAATTCAAAGTGCTAATTAGATCTTTTAATGTTTAGGTTAGAATTGATCTAGCTCTTGCCTCCCATAGGTACGATTCTTAAAGTACTCACCTACTTCTTTGTAAAATGATATTACAACTCGACCCTTATACTTTCAGATACCGATTCATATTTATATATTATAATATTCACAGTCCCAACGGTAGTACGTCTAGAGGTGATCAAGTTTTTGGCATCGTTGTCGGGGAGGCAACGCTATGAAGTTAATTTTAATTTTTTTCATGTACAAAGAATAATTAGAAAATTTTTAAGATATAGATACGACTCTATTTTATTTTATTGTTACTAATCTACTCTTTCTGGTTTTAGTGTATGACTCGTAGTAGGGGCAAACCTATTGTAGTAGCCACAGATCAAGAGAGAAAAATCCGAAGAAATCACCGACAACAACAACAGTAACAACAATGCAAGATCCACCACCACCTGCTATAGATAACGTACCACGTGAAAATCTACTATCCGGTGACGCTAACGATAACGTCTTAAAAATCCCACCAACACCAAGCTACCTGCAAATGCAAATATGGCTTAAAATGACAAATCACTAAGGGATTATGCCTTACCAAGTTTAAACATGGTTCAAGAAAGTATAACAAGGCCATAAATTATGGCTAATAATTTTGAGATCAAACCGGCGATAATTCAGATGATCTAGAATAATCTGCAGTTTGTGGGGCACGATGACAGAGGGCTCTAATCAACATTTAAAATGGTTTCTCCAAATTTGTGATACTTTTAAGTGTAATAGGGTCACTGATGACGTTATTCATCTTCTGTCGTTCCCCTTCTCCTTGATTGATAACGTTTTTTTTCTTGGTTAGACTCGTAGGCACCAAGATCTATCATTACATGGGATGAACTCGTGAAAGTTCTTACAGAAGTTCTTCCCAATAAGCAAAGCATTTCAACTAAGAAGTGAGATTATTACCTTTACATGATGAAGGGAGAAAGTTTCAACGAGGCATGGAAACATTTCAAAATGTTGATTCCAAAATACCTACACCACGAATTTTTTGAATGGATGAGATTGTAGGTATTTTCTAACGAGTTGGATACGAACGCATGATCTGGGTTAGATGGAACGAGGATGTATGATCAGCCCTTATGAACAGGATGTACGAGGATGCATATGAAATTATTGAAAACATGGCATTAAACTCCTGTTAATGCCCGATTGAACAATTGACATATGGCCAGAAAGCCGCTACGGTCAAAACTATCCAAAAGTTCGACAAGTATCAGCAAATAGTGGATAGACTTCATCATGTCGAATTTTCTTCTACACCGTCTATGTATGAGGAGACAAACCACTCTTCTATTATATCAATATTCTTACCGAGGATGTAAACTACATTGGGAATAAGGGTGGAAACCTTTATTTGAAGACATATAATCCCGACTAGAAAGATCACCCAAACCTGAGATGGGGAGGAAATCAATGAGGAGGTAATAGCGTAAATCAAGCTAAAACTACTAATTATCAACCTCCTTACTTGTAGAAACCTTAGGATAGGGTCAACCTAAGTGACCATACTGCATGTGGTCAACGTCTAGATAGAATTGAGGGAAAAATACAGTCAATAAGAACGGATATCAAGCAGGTGTAGTCTGAGTACACCAATTCAACAAGAACATTGACTAAACTCAAGGATCAAAAAGCCAATTGATAAGCATGATGAGTGACATCAAAAGAAAAATTGAAACAACTATTCAGCAATACAGAACATAGTCCACGGAGGGAAGGTAAAGAGCACATAAAAGCGGTTGCACTCTGATCGGGCAAAGTACTGAGTAGCCTAAAAACCACTACTCTGGAGACAATTATAGATAATAATGATGATCCTCAAGAGGAATCCCTAGAGGAGAAAGATGAGCCAGAACCAGAAAAGGTTACCACATCGGCAGCGGAGACAGAAAAGGAAATAACTAAAGATTCTTCCGGTGCAAAAAAGCCATTCCCTTCAAGACTAGAGGAAAAACAAAAGTGGGGTGAGGATGAATTCGTAAGTTTCCTGAACTTGTTCAAAACATTAAATGTTAACTTGCCTTTACTTGAATTAATAGAGAAAGTTCCTGAGTATGCCATGTATTTAAAGAAAATTATGTCTAGGTAGAGAAAAAATAAGGTAGGTGAAGAAGTTAGTATAAGTGCTTCATGTAGTATTAATTTTAATAGAGCAATTTTACAATTCCTATTGAGATAGGGAGTCCTTCATTTTAGTAGAGCTCTTTGCAATTTAGGAGCTAGTATTAATTTAATGCCTCTATCAATTTTAGAAAAACTCAGGTTAGGAGACCTTAAGAATATGCATATAACACTATAGTTGACCGATAAATCTTCAGTTCATCCAAAAGGTGAACTAGTGGATGTGTTAGTCAAAGTGCACAGTTTCATTATTCCAACAGATTTTGTGGTGCTTGATTTTGAGGAAGGCCGTGAGATACCGATCTTATTACGTAGACCTTTCCTAGCCACTTCTAGATCCACCATTGGTTTAGAGAAAAGAAAATTAACTATGAAAATCAATGGTGAGACTGAAACTTTTAAATGAGGCCACCAACCTAGTGAGGAAGATAGGAGGAAGTTAGGGGAGCAATGTAAATAACAATCTCGAGACAAGGGACACGCTTCCTTTTATGCATGCAAAAAGAAGAAATAGGGTTAAGTAAAGGGATAAGCGGGCATAGATGGAATGGCACGATGGACGATGGACTAATACTGACAGAATAGAACAATCATCCATCGGTGAACTGATGATACTATCAGATGAATCCAGCAGTAAAACATAAAAATATTTCAATTTGCCTAACTATACTAAATTACTGTTTATTTAACTAACCGTAGAATTTAGATGTTAACTTTTATTTGATAGTTGTTAATTCAAGATCAAGACATCCTCAAATATGGAAATTTGGGCTGACACAGAGCCGGTGTCACAACACATCTACCCCGTGTCACGACACTTTGTGTAGAATGTAGGAAATAAAGAAACCAACTTGATGTTCAATCTCCTTTAGACGTACTAACGTTCAAAGATACTGCAATAAAATAGAGAGTTATGAGGCAGTATCTGCAAGTATACGGGTCGAGTTGTATTATAGATTTTACAATGAAGATGGTGAGTACTCCGAGGATCATACCTTAGGAATGCGAGTACTAAATCAATCTTAACCTAAACAATTAAAGATCTAATTAATATTTTAAGTTAGTTATAGTACGAGAGTAAAATAAGAAATATGTTTAGGGTTTGGAAAATAATAAAATAAAATAACATAAAAAGATAGATAAAGTGAATCAAATCTGAGGATAGGTGATCAGCTCGATTCGACTATCCCAGTTAACTGTCGTCTTGGGTTCCTCGTCAACCAACTAGTCACTACCCTTGTACGATCTTTCGATCTTCCACTCACATAATGAGTTAAATAGAACTACTTATCTTCCGACCTCACAGTGCAGATTGGCTTATGGTAAAGGTGTTCACAAATGGGCAATACCAATTTTGGGTTAATTCTCACCTTGATAACTTTTCAGGGTTCTCAAGCCTAGGTTTTGTTTCACGTTCTTGCTTTTTCAAACAATTGATCCGTTGAGTACCCCTACAATACAGTTAAGAGATCATGCCTCCACTCACTAATCCCCCATAGAAGGATTAGTTCCTCATTGCTTTCGTAAACAACATGGAAAGAATAGAATAATTAATCATAGGGAATGACTTGAAATATAGAGTTTAAGAAAGCCTGATTGATATTCATGAATAGAGCAAATCCACAGAAATTGATCTCCTTTACAATCTCTTGAAGAAAAAAGATAAACTAAAATTATAAAAACCTAAGAAAGAAAGAGAACAAATCTAAACCTAAAGAAAGAATATAAGATAATGGAATCATGTTTATAATGTGTGCTAGAGAGGTCTATTTATAGCCTTCAGGTAGTCTTCGTCCTTAGCCCTAGGGTAGCTGACATTCCTAAGCTTAAAGTTTGATTGTACAGACCAAAACTCCCATGCTTCATGTCTTATTCTCATTATAGACTCAATGTGGTGACACACTAGGACTTATGTCGCGACGTGGCAACCAGCATATTCCTCTGCAGCCATCTTTGGGGGTATGTTGCGACCCCCTCAGCCTGTGTCGCGACATTAAAGGAAGTTTCTCAATTTCTCTATTCTACTCTCTATGTTGCAACATCAGATCCCCCATGTTGCCACATAGCATCTAGTATTGACCTCAAATGCCCTCTAATGGTCTCCTATACACTTACAAAGTACGTTAGCTCTCCCTTAGGCCTCATTCAACCCTTAAGGTTAATAAAATACTCAGTGTGCACTTTTTATTGAATGTAAACAAAACTAAAGAAACTGAATTATATCATAACGAAAATACTTGTATTCAAGCTCCTAAAATGTGAAAACTAGTTTAACCGCTACATCGAATTATGGCAGATCAATGTCGCGACACCACATTTCTATGTTGCAACATGGATGACAGTCTCCCCAAATTTTCAAATTGAAGGATGTGTCATGACACGACACCCTTATGTCGCGACAACGGTAAGCTACTAGGGTTGTTACGACACGGAACCCATGTGTCATGACATCGCTGTAAATTTCTACAGTGTTGACTCGACCTATTCGCATAACCCGGCGGCCTAATCCCTTATTTTCCTGATTTTAAAACTCCAAAATACCTATTTCATAACCTAAAAAACTTATTTAACTCTTATTTGTACAAACTTTACCCCTTTTAATCTTTTCAAACTATTAAAATCCCCTAAACCCCTAAAAACTCATCCTTTTCTTTTTATTTTCAATTTGTTTTGAGGTATTTCGCCTTCCAATCTTGTAAAGGGCAAGGATGGAACCACTCCAAACAACAACGAGCAAACAAAGTGTGACAAGGAATCCAATGATATATCCAAGGTTAAGGGTTTCTAAAGTCAACTTTTATTGTTCCATTGAGTTTGTTTGCTTAGTGCTTCATTAGTTTACCGAATTTAAACATCATGCCTCCTAGAAAAGTTAGGCGAACTATGGAAGTAGAGCCATCAATGGTTCAAAACCCCTTTATTTTCTAAAATTTGAATATTGAAAAATATTTTAATGAACTTTAAGGAAAAATATTCGTTCATGAAAGGGGATTTGATCTATCCATTATTTTGTGTAAGAAAATATTGCCTTTAGTCAAATATCATAGGTGGGAACATTTTTGGATGATTCCTACAGATAGTGTTGTGGTCTTTCTTGTTCAAGAATTTCATGCATCATTACGGGACCAAGAGTTTAGGAGTACTGAAGGCAATATGTGGGAATCACTATTTGTGCGAGGGAAAAAGGTGCGAGTAACCCCTAGAATTATTTGCGACTTTTATAATGCTTCATACTATAAGAATGATTTTTTTTGAAAAAATTGATTTAGAATATGTCCGGGACACGGATATGGATAACATTATAAACTTTTTAACTTAAGGAAAGGGTGATTGGAAATATCGCTTAGGTACTAATGATCTCGTGTCCTTTCATCAAGCTATTATGTTTCCAGAAGGTAAGATGCGGATTCAATTTGTGTGTACAAGAATAGTATTTTACAGAAAAAGCAAGTCTGTATAGGCAAATGGATCCTCTAGAACATGAAGAGATGCATTAGTGGCTAGAATGTGGGAATTTTCTGTCCCCATCTACTGACGGTATTCTTCAAAAAGGTGGGTGTACCTATGACATCCACTGAGCAGCCCCTAAAACCTTCCCGAAGTATCATTAGGGTCACCTTGTTCCAACAATACATATAGTTGCGAGCCAAACAAATAAAAGATTGGAACAAGCGATAGCAAGAAGCAACAACTACACCAACTTCATCACAAAGGTTGGCACAAGCTCAACAGGAAGTTGGTGAGCATAGTCATCCAAAGTTATATTGGATGATTCAGTGGATGCAAGAGTTAGGACCAATTTTTCAAGAATTTGCTAGGCAAAACAACCTCCGGGTATCTAATTATACACCTAACATGTTTGGGCCAACAAATATGGAATAAGAAGAAAAAGGGAAAAAAAAGCAAGGAGGATGAAGAGGACGACGGAAGTGAGGAGATAGATTTTGAGGAAGGAGATTGAAAATTTTTTAATTCTATTTATAAAGATTTGTATTAATTTCTAGATTGTAACAACCCGACTCTAGGCTTAGTCGGAACAGTGGTTTCGGGACCACAAATCCGACGAGGGAAAATATTATTATATTTTTTTGGTCTACAATTTCACGGAAAAATTTTGTAAAAATTTCGTTCGAAAATTTCAATGATTGGGCACTCAATTTAGTCAAAAGGACTAAATTGTAAAAAGTGCAAAAGTTGAATTCTACATGTTAGAGGTGTCCAATTGTTATGAAATTTTAAAGTGGATGTCCTTATGTAGTAATTAGACCATTAGCTAATTGATGGACAAAAATGGGTATATAATTAGTAAAATAGATTTTTTTAAGTAAGGGCATTTTAGTCATTTGGTAATAAATAGAATTAAAATGGGAAAAAGATGGAAAAATGGTGTCCATCTTCATTAGTTGCTGCCAAAATTTGAAGGAAGCCTTAGCTAGGGTTTCTTAACTTTCTCAAGCTCATAGTAAGTGCATCCTAGCCCCGTTTTTAATGTTCTTCGCATTTTTGAGATCCTCGTAGCTCGATTTAGCTTATTCTATCATTAATTCATGTTAGGGTTCATATTTGGAAAAATACCCATAGGTGAAATGTTTTTATTTTTCTGTTTTATGGTAGAATATGAAGCTAGAAATTATGTTAAACAACTTTTGCTAAGCGATTTTAAGTGAAAAGGGTAAATTGACATAATCGGTAAAAATAATTATTGTTCATAAGTACATATTAGAGTGAGAAATTGATGTTGTCATAGAAGGAAAAAGTGTTAATCATGTTCTAAAACATAAGAATAAAGAATGAAATTTAATTTTCGAGCTTTGGGACAAAAATGTAAATATGCAAAATTTTAGGGACAAAATTGTAATTTTGCAAAAAGTTGAGTCGAGGACTGTTTTAATAAATTTTAATATTAAATAAGCTAAATTTGGTATTATAAATCAAGAAAGATGAGAAGACAATCTCAAACGGGGAAAGGAAAAGATCATGGAGTAATTTGCAAAAATACAATATTTTACACCGAGGTAAGTATGCATAAGAATTAATGCAACATTTTAACGTTATTCAATATATTGTTGAGATTTGATTGAATATAGAATAAATATTTGATATATGTCCTAAAAATATGGTTAAGTTGGGAAAAGAGGTAAAATGTTGAAAAACAAGGTTTCCCATTGAACACTCGGAATAGGCCGAAATACATTGAATAAAAAAGGATTGTTAAGTGCTGATTCCCCGAGGGGTTTCTAAGTGCTAATTCCCCCAATTATTGACTCTAAAGGTGGTTGCTAAGTGCTAAACCCACCATATCTTTGATCGTGAAAGGGGTTGCTAAGTGCTGATTCCCCGTGTCACTGAATTCATAGTTGTTGCTAAGTGCTAAATCCACCGAGTAACGGATAATATTCCAAGTGTCCAATAGGGAAATTGGAAAGGTGAATGTAAATGAAATGGACAAGATTATGTGGAACATATTGGGTTTGATAATTAATCGACCCAAATGTAAGATGGTATGAAATAGCAAAACTACAAAAGAGTAAATTTAGAAATCAAACAGTTTTGAAAAACAGCAGTTTTGCAACTTTGAAAAATCACCATAAATGATCGAAATTTAATTAAAGGTTGAATAATATATCAAAATTTAAGCTGAATGAGTTTATTTTCGTATGAAAGAAACAGGGCAAGCAAAAGAGTTATATATTTTGGGATATTTGAATTTCAGTGAGACAGGATTGAATTGATTTCGAAATCCCCTATTCCAACTTTGTAAAATCACTAAAAATTGTACAAAAATAATTATAGCTTTAAATTTACATTGTTTGAATTTTGTACAGAGATTTAAGTAAATTTTAGTAAAGAGGGGTCAAATCTATCAGGCAGTGAAATAGGGGAAAGTTTAAAGAATAAACTGTACTAATTGGCTAAATGAAAAATTCTAAAAATTTTATGGTAGAAAGATGTACGAGTCTAGTTTCAAGAAAAACTTACAAAACTTAATTTGAAGCCCTGTAGATCCATATAAAAATAAATTAGTCACCATGATGCAGAAAAATAGCTTGCTGGAAATTGAACAAACAATGAAATTTATGTGTGATTAAAATTATATTTCTATGAAATCATGTGAGAAATTTATTCATTTGTCATATGCTTACTTACTAAGCTATATGCTTATCCCTCTTTCTTTTTTTTGTTTTATAGTGTTATCAGTCCAGCTCGGGAATCTGACAATAGTCGGGAATTCATCTACACTATCCACAACTTTTGGTATTCTGAAATCAACACTTTAAAGTTATGGCATGTATAGAAGACTTAATTTTGATGTATTATGTTATTCGATAAATCTTTTATACAATCTTTATGATAGTAGTTAAAATGTTAAGTTTGGTTTAAAATATATGTGAGAATGTAAATGTTGGTTGTAGCATTGGAATTGGCTGGGTTATGATTCTGGAAATTTGCAGGTGAGGTTGCATATTTATAAAAAGGGTTATGTCGAAATTTTTTGTAAAAAAATAAAAAATAAAAAAATTAGTAATAATGTATCTCAATTAGAACAATTACATGTGTTTGAGTTCTAGATACCTCATACGCTGTTCCAGCAAGGAACTCGGGTAAAGGGTGTTACATAGATAATTTTGATTCAGACACTGTAGGAGTAGGATTAATAGTAGATTTTTAGTTATATTGCATTTTGTTGAAGTTTTTTATGTAGCAACCCAAACAGGAGAAACATACAAATTGAGCTTTACACGATCAAAGGAGGAAGCACCCACCATTAGCAGTTGGAGTGACCACGATCAATCGATTAACTTCTTTCCTTATCTCTTTAGAGGCTACACATTGATGATAATGTGTCAACTAAAGTGTGAGAAGGTAGCATAGAAAATTTATTTATTTGTTTTCAATCTTTACATTTTTCTTTGATTTTTCTTATCTCCTATGTGCTTGAGCTTGTAGAAATACAACTGATTTGTTAGGAGCATGTACATAGGTTGTTTGTGTTTACAAATAAATTTGGCATGATGGTAAGTGATTTAAATTTTTTATTATTAGACTATTAAGTTCTATATGTTACACTGTAAATAGGTATTAAGCAATCAATTGTACCAAATGATATATAAAATACAAGGAAACGAGCATGCTAATATGAATGATAAATGGTTGAATTTGAGTTTATTTGGTAGATTAAATTTATGCATATTGAGATATTCTGGGATGACCTAAGGCATTATTTGAAACACATCTAGAGCCAAAAAGCTAACCTATTTCACCTTTAGTACCAATTTTTTAGCCTATTGACACTTCTTGATGAACCTCATTATAAACCCTGAGCCTGAAAGCATTTATTTGTCTTTGCCCTTTTTCTTTGGCCCTGCACTACATGACTATAGACGTTTGACCATACATATTGAAGGTTAAATAGATACATCACGATGGAGTTTGTAAAAATAGAGTAAAATAGGAAATATTAGTGTGATGTAGGAACTATAAGTTAGCCCAATGTGCGAAAAAAAAGAAAAATTCAAAAAGAAATTTAGTACAAGTAGAAAAAGTCTTAAACCAGTAAAAAAACTTTCATAAGTGAGATATGTTAAAGAAGATAAAAGTCACAAAGTCATAAAAGAAAGGAAAAACTCGTTCATTATTGTACAAAAACTCAAAAGGCTAGTCGTAGTTACTATGTCATGCTATGACTTCCTATATATGGAGAGGTGTTGCCTGTAAATGATGCAAATGGGCAACGGTACATGTTGATTCAAGTAATATAATGATGAGTGAGTATTGTCTCCATAGGGATTGAAATTTTATTCAAATTTGTAAGTATTACTGACGATGTGTAAAGAAGCAAAGTATAACTTGGTGAAAGGAATTGATGAATGAACTAATATAACTGAAAAAATGATCAAACAATTCAAATGTTGTGGCAATTCAAAAAGAGCAAGTAGAGAGTGTTTTTGTTGTTGAATGATAAAGGTTGGAACTACTCAGAGAATATTTTCATAACATAATATTGCCATGGTAAAATTATGACTAAACTACTGCCCAGATATTTACTTATGCAGTCTACTTCTTTCGAGAGTTGAACTTCGATTAATATTCAGAATTTGTGTTTGTCTACAAGGCTCACAAATGATAATCCAACGATCGTTCTATACCTGTACAGATCACATCTTCTATGTCTAGAGTGTTGCAAATATTCTTTCGAGTATTCACCTGTATCAATCAATTAATGATCTAATGTATTTAATCATTCCAAATTCAAATCCATCTGAATTCATAACATGCAATCAACCATGTCTAGAGCCTGCATGCATTTCAAATAACAAGAATCAAATGAACAGTAAATTTAATCATAAGTATATCATGGGTATTAAGTTAATCCAATATTCACCCAAATATTTCCAATCCGAAGATAATTAGCTCATGGGTTGGGCAATGAAATCCAAAATAAAATCATTCATCAACATATTGCAAGTTCACGAATCACAGAATTCAACACCAAGAAAATAGAATAAAGGCAGAATTCTAGGAAGTTCTTGCTCCACTCTAACTTCTTATCTAGATTTTACACAAAACCTAGTGTAGATTTCTCTTCCCTCTTTTGCATATGTGATCTCCTTTCTTTAGCTGCTCTCTCCTTTTCTGAATTACTCCACTGGATTCTGTTGCAGAGAGAGTAACTGCTCTCTTTCTTTTCTCTTTCTTCTCATAATCCATGTGTCCCTTTCTTTTCTTCTCTCTCCTCCTTTTATAGGGTAGATCTATCCCTCTCAACACACATTTTTTACTCCTCTTTCTAGGGTGATTTATCCGGTACACGTATAGCTGGCTTAGAGTGACGTGGATTGAGTGCTGTGCCATCTTCCTAAAATTGTCATGGCATTTTTGTTGGCAATATGTCTCACCATTCTCCATAGAAGTGTTTCACATTATTCATTCTCTTTTCCTACTTCTATTTTCTTGCTTCCTACCTGCACCTACGATCAAAGACTACCAAACCTCTTTCCAGCAATTCAAAGTAACATAAATTTACAAATGAAATACAATCCAAGCTTTAGTATGCAATGTTCTAATAATTAGTCTAAAATGCAAACATATTTTCTTAATTACAATTCAGTTTAGATGTCTAAAATATAACTCATTTCAAGAGTTATCAAGAGACAAGGAAGGTGAGAGAAGGAAAAATAAAGCGGTGAGTGGGTAATGGTCACTAAGGGGGAAAGAATATGGATCAATGTGACATGTCAAACTATTTTCATATTTGTAACCCTTTAGATGTTTACTATCTTTGAATTTCATACATGTCCTAAGCCTCAGAATGTTACAAGCTGAAAAGCCCTATATGATCTAAATAACCTTATACACGAATGGACATCATACTAAACAAACGCATAAATGACTATTTGTATTCTACTCGGATAATGAAAGTACTTGTATGATTTATTGATGGATCCCTACAGGTGAGAACCTTAATACATGTATACTTTGTAATATACTGAATTTAGATGTTTGAAGTCAAAAGTGGTAAATCAATTATTCATCACGTTAAAGTTGAAAGTGAATGTAAAATGCCTAAGTCATGTGCTCCGAAGTCAATATTTTTATCATATTTGATCAAGGGTCATCATTTTTATTTCTTTTTTTTTTTGTTCATGTTGCTTGAGTACAAGTAATGAATTAAGTGTGGGGGAGTTTAATCTGCCGCAATTTGATGTAACAAATTAAACTAATTATCACACTTTAAGAGCTTGAAAACAAGTATTTTCAGTAGGTTTGAATTATGTTTTCTTAAGTTTTTAGTAAGTTAATAAAATGTGCAAATTGAGTCTTTTATTGACCTTAAGGGCCAAATAAGGCCTAAGGGTGAGCTAACACACTTTGCGAGTGTGCAGGAGACTTTTAGAAGGAATACTAAATTGATACTGGTCACTACTTTGCAACACAGGATGGCCGATGTCGCAACATAGAGAGCAGAATAGGGAAATCTCACGACTACCTTTAATGTTGCGACACAGCCTGAGAGTGTTGCAACATATCCCTGAAGATATTCTAAGATCAGTACACTGACTACCATGTCGCGACACAGGTCTTGGTGTGTCGCGACATTGACTGTGGACTAGAAATTAAATACAAAACAGGGGTGTTTTGGTCTGCACAATCAAACTTAAAGCTCAGGAATGTCAGCTAACCTAGGGTTGAGGATGACAGCCACCTGAACTCTATAAATAGGATCCTTTGGCACATGTTATGGACATCACTGGATTAACCTAGATTCTCTCTTTTAAACTTAGTTTAGTTTTCTTTCTTTCTTAGGTTTTTAGAATTTATTTTCAGTTGTTCTTTGTCAAGAGATTTAATTTGTGGAGATCATCAAACTCTATGGATTTGTTTTTCATCCTTTAGTACAAATTAGACGTTTTCTTAAACTCTACACTTTAATCCATTTATCATTTTTTCTCTTTACATCAACACCATATTATTTATCAAACCTATGATGAACTAATCCTTCTATTGGGGATTAGTGAGTGGAGGTATGATCTATTAACTATTTTCTAGTGTTACTCAATGGACCGGCTATTTGGGAAAAGAAGAACGTGAAGCAAACCTTAGGCCTGACAACCCTGGGAAGTCATCAAGGTGGGAATTAACCCAAATTTGGTATTTCCCATCCTTGAAAACCTTCAACCCAAACCAATCTGGACTATGAGGTCAGAAGATAAATATTCCTTACTGACTCGTTATGTTAGTGGATATCAGAAGATCCTACTAGGGTAGTGACTAGTTGATGGACGAAAAACCTGAAACGACAGTTGATTAGGATTACCAAAGCAAGCTAATCACCCATAATCAAGATTTGATTCACTCTACTATTCTATCTCTTCAATTTTATATCTTTTATGCTATCTTATTTTATCATTATAAAAACCCTAAAAAACCCTTTTATTATATTCTCATACTATAACTAATTTAAAGTACTAATTAGATTTGTTGTGTTTAGGTTAGAATTGATCTATCTCTCGCCTCCCTTGGGTACGATCCTCGAAAACTCACTTTCTTCGTTGTAAAACTATATTACAACTCAACCCGTATACTTGTGGATGCTACCTTGTATTTCTATATCGCAATATTCACACTCTAGATGATAGTAAGTCTAGAGGTGGTTACTTGCACACATACTAAGAACGTTAGCTCACCTTTAAGCCTCATTCGGCCTCTAAGGTCAATAAAAGACTCAAAATACACTTTTTATTGAATTTAACTAAACTAAGAAAACAACAAGAAAGCATACTAAAATTACTCGTATTCAAGCTCCTCAAATACGAGATCTAGTTTAATTTGCTAGACCGAATTACGGTAGACCAATCACGCAGGGAACCCCTTTGTGTAATCACCTACCTTTAGTTCTTTTACATATGATTCCATAGCCCATCTATGTTCTTACACAATATGGCGCCATGGCCATGGAATTTTCCTTTCAGAAATAGTGTTTGAAGTCCCGACTGACCCCTATTAGACTCCACCACGGTGAACAGACACAAACTCAGTTAACAGACCTTTCATGCATTAGCAACAAACTTAGCATACATCTTATCTTGCACATCCCATACATACGCTTACAATCATATTTTCGACTCCAAATTTCATATCACATAATTCATACTTGTCAGATTCATACAAACTATACATGCAAATCTTATCCAACATTCATATATCAACATACTCATCGTACCATCCTTTTCTAAACTCAGTTCTTAGTTTATACGATTCTTCACTAAAGTATCCAAAATAAACCAGTATACATATACAAGATTCAGCTTATGGACTCAACTTACAGCAACGAATAGTACCTTGATCTTTAGATCTAAACACCCATCACGAAATTTCATCAATTCCATGCTTATAAGACATAGGGATAGCATTAAAACTCATTCATATGACTTTTGCAATCATCTGAACCCAAGATAATCCCCCACGTAAAAGCCTTACTTCCCCATTTTACTGTTCATACCTTCAAAACAATTTACTCCTTCAGAATTCAACATACAAGTCCATAATACATACCCAGGATATGAAACAACCTTCTGCGTGAAATCTGATCCTTAGTTTCAACTTAACAAGAAAGATCCTCGGTCAGCTTCAAAGTAAGTTAGCAATGGTGTTTTCAGATAGAAGAAAGAAGATAATTCCCCCTTTCTTATAAAGCTCACATCAGTATAAATATAAAACCCGTGTTCTCATAGTGGAACTTGGCATGTGTCACCAAATTCCAAAATTGCCCTTATTAGTGTCTTACATTTGTAAAAAAATGTATACAAGAATCCAAAATCTTTACGTATCCTTGATTTATCCCTTCATTCATTCCTAATCATCTCATTAGAACGTAACCTACACCATAACTAGACAAACTAGGCATACCTTACCTTTGGTGATACCCTCATTACCCAAGAACCCTTGACAACCTTACTAATCTCATCTTCTTTATGACTCTACCTATTCATAGAACAATCCTTTCATGATACTCTATCATTAACCATGTGCCCAATCTATTCGCCAAAAGCATCGATTTGGCGAATAGGATCCCACCACACAGATTACTTACAGTTGCTCGCCTAAACTCAAGACCCACCAATACTGAGAGTTATAACTCTTCCCCACCTAATAATTTTCGTCCTCGAAACTAATACGATCTTGAGGAATTCCATGCACTTAAATATCCACCCATTGGATGAAACACATGGACCCCATAGTCACTCTGAATATCATCATGTTAGCCCTCTTAGGCGACACCCACACTTAGCAATTTTCAAAACAATTTCAAATTTTCACAACTTACCTCATGATAGATGTCACCATCAATTGCAGGACTTAAACAATCATCTCTTACTTGACTTCTCCTATAAGATTACTTCTAATTTTATCCATCGTTTCAACACCTTTTTTTTACTTCATTGCAACATCTAAATACCTAATTTCCTGTATGTTCAAATTATTCTTTGCCTTCTTTTCCTTCATCTACTCAAGGTACTAATCATTCTTCCACTTTTTCCTTCTTTTTTTTATACACTTGTCATCAAAATGGTTCGAACCACTACTCGAGGAAGGGGCCAAAGCCAAGCTCATTGAAACATTACTTTTACCAGCCTTGTTCCATTAAGACCACATGGTTCTGAGAATACCTTGCCTGGGATGAGAACCCAATTAATTACCTGTAGCACCACTAAGGATGACATGACTCGGTATCTCAAACTCTGGGGTATTTGAATCCTAAACTTCGCTCACATTTTCCAATGACCTGAATAATGTCGTTTGAGTAGTAATACTAAAGGTTTCATTTATCCTTAATTTTCCTAGATGCCAGTTTCCATATACCATTGGATCCCTTCTTCTGTTCCATTTTTAATGAGTATGATATTGCACTCGGGCAGTTATCAACTTTATCTTGTTAGATACTGGTGGCTTATTACACTGATTGTTACATGTATAATGAGATATGTTGGGGGTCTTTTAGAAGTTGTATCAATTGAAAGTAATTTGACAAGGCATTTCTACTGGTAACATCAATTTTTGTACAAGTTATGGGTGTGAGCCTATCATTCAAAACAGTATCTCAAACTTCCATCAGATGAAAGGAAAATGCTTAAAGGTCATCTGTAGGCTCAAGTCTAGTTTTGGTTTTCCAACTAGTTGGTCATTTCCTAAGAAGAGCACTTGCAACCAATGTTAGCCAATGGACTCTAGGCTTGCTGATGTGCAATATAAATGATTAACAAAGGGGTGTGTGCTTAACCTAGTGGAACTCATTTCAACTATAAACGTGTTCTAATATTGTTTACAAAAAGTGAACCCTAATGGTTTTCAATCAGAGGATTCTTTCAAATGGTTGGATAGTTTTAGAGTGTCATCTGGTTTCAAAGCCTGGCCATATAACTCAAAAGAAGACTTGGCAAACATTTTTTGGGGAAATAAAAGAGAGCCACCCTTCTATTTTTATAGCATTTGTGGCTTTTTCTCCTCGAAATTGGATTATCACTATTAATCCTGATACATTTTATGCTTCTAATTCTAGTTGAGCTAACTCTTTTATTGATGATACAAGACTTCCATCTTGTTCAAACTCTTAAGACATGGACATCTTGTCTATCCTTAAAGGATTCCGTAGCCCAGGAAAAACTACTATTGTTTCATCCAAGAAATCAACAATGAAGCAAACAAAGAAGAGGGTTATAATGGAATAAAGCACTCGGGAGTCTAATAGTAGCGATTGCCTTCCAGAAATAAGGCATAGGCCACAGGGAGCCCGTGACTGCATTTTCCCCTACACCTTTATTTCCTCTATCACAGAGATTCCATTTCTTCCAGAGTCTGCCTTTAATCCACATTCTTCCATGCCTTCATCTGATCCCCTATTGTCAAAAAGTCTTTCAAAGGCAATCCCTGTGGTTAAACTAATAGTTCTTCCTTCTCAAGTACCTAAGGATGTCCTTGTTCGAACAAGAAATATCTTCTATTGGCGAGCTCTTTTATAGTTTGTACCAACCCCACACCTCTAAGCACCATTTCCTAACAATAATAGTATAATATTCCAAATTTTTTCTTTAAAGAATGTAAAATTGTATCAAGAATGAGCCGTTAACTTACTAGTTAAAAATAAAATAGAGAGTTCAAGCTCTCGAGTTCGATTCTGTACTCTTGCAAAATAGCTTAATTTTGAAAAATTTACTCCTTCCCCCTATTTTTGTGCCAACCATGCCTATTAACCTAGGTATAAAAATTACTTTTTCACTTAATTATCAGCCTTTATGCTTTTACTTTAAACCCTAGTCGTTCTTTCTTCTTATCCTCTCTCCCTCTTCAATTTTCTTCTCCTCTCCCTCATTGTATCGATGCCTAAAACCCCATTCTCTGCCACCATCTTTTCTTTATTAACAGTGGATTTTTCCACTATTCTCTTGCTCTCTATTGCTTTCATTTTCCCTTATTTTCTTCAACCTCAAATCTATCACTTTTACCACTCAAAAATTTGCCTCCATTGCTAGCACAAAGATCTCCATTATCGCCCATTTTTCCATGTTAGTGTAAGTGCATTTGTCTTTCATTTTCTTATCAAAATTTTCCATAAAAGACTTATTATTCTAGATCTAGAATTTTGAAAAATTTTAATGATTTGAATGATAAATTTCCATCCTTTAAATTGATTTTTATTAAGCTCCCAAAGTAGCCCCAAAATTGTTACCATTGGTGGTGGTTGCGCCCCTAAAGCCTTTCTTTTTGTGGTTTTCGTTTTGAGACCTAATTGCAATTTAAAACATTGATTCAAGCCTTGATTTACTTATATTTTTCAAGTTAGATTCTTTTGAGCCATAAAATGAGTCTCTTTAGTGCTTTTCAAAATAATTCCCTTTGTGGTCAATTTTGGTAGTGTGTTACTCCTAAAACTACCATTTGGGGCTGCCGACTTTTATTATTTTTACCACTTATTTCCAGAAATTTTTATCTCTATAAAATCACTTCCTAATCAGCCTTTAACATATATGATTTAGGTAAATTTAATCTTTATTCATTTGGAAACTTAGATCTGACATATCAAGAAGCGTACGTGCAGTTGTTTGCGGGTTAATGCAGAGTTTCGACTTTGTTATTAGGGAATGTGTTAGTTGATTGAATTAAGGTTTTAAATGGATGGTTGGTAACTGATTTTTCAGTATTTTATTGTGTTAGGAACTGGCTTAAATGCTCCGGACCAGTAGTGAGACGTTCACCCTTCGCGCCCTCATTTCTCACTAAATCAGCGTACGTGAACTAATTGATTTGGATTTTGAAATTGAGATATGGTAACATTGTTTTGATCAATCCAATAGAGGGTGTTTTAAGGTTGATTTAATAACATCTTACCTTGATAATTTTTTTCTTTTCACTTAGGTTCAATTTCAATTTATAGGAGGAAATGCGGATTTCGTAAGTAGTGCTGCGATTGTGTGAAATTAAGGTGTGAGTTCTAACTTGTAAACTTAAGTGCTTAAATTATATTTTTAGTGGTTAAATTGATATTTAGGCTTGTTGGTCAGGCTTATTTAAATGGCTAAGTGATTTTAAGGTGACTGAATTAGGTATGTTTCAAGCCCTAATTAAATGCAACGATTCTAAAATTTGCATGGTTGATTAATTGTTTGTATGTGAGATGTTGTATGAAATGACGTAGATGATTTATATATAAAACGAATGTTGGTGGTATGAAAAACATGTATTAATATGTAAATAATGATTATATGCTTGAGTGATGTGCCATACAATGTATTAACTGAAAGTCTGCTATACTTTCACTGGAAAGATTGCCTATGAAATGATTATGAAACTAAGGTATCTTAGAATGTCATAGTATTGATGGTCAAATCGAATGCTTGATAATTGTTACTACTAAATCAAATTGAATGATATAATGAGGGCATGTAAAGCATGCTACTAAAATGTAAATGTAATGGAAAAAAGTTCTTGGTTGTATTCTGTATGACATATCGCATGTGCATGGAGTGGGATATTGTGGGTAACGGAGGAGTTTCATGGAGTAATGGCGGTAAATTAAGCCTGCATATATGTTGTCAGTGCACTGCACCAAGATTAAATAGGAGAATGATGAATATATTGCATTTTGAATGGTAGTTTAATTGCATTATGTATAATAGTGGTTTAACCACATCGAGCTTGGCTCGTAATGTTTGGAGTTTGGTAGACAAGTTCTGGGGAACTCCTGGTGTGTAGTGGATGGTTGGGTAAGATTATTTTTCTAATGCATTATGTCCATGACACACTCGAAACATAATGTTTTATGTTATGTGATATGTTGCATTAATTTATTGATTGATGTTTTTATGGATAATTTAATTTTCTTACTGTTTAGACTCATATTGAGCTAGTTAGCTCACCCCATAGTTTCAAACATCTCAAGTAATGCTCAAGACTAGGATCGGACACGACACGCAGACATACGTTGGACTTCAAACTAAATAATTATTCTACATAATTTTTATTCAAATTCATTTGGTTTTTCTTCTAGACTATAAAGTCATTTGGATTGTGGTTTGGGTCTTATTCTGTTTTTGGGTTTTCATCCATGCATACTCAACACGTTAATTTGATTTTTAAATCACATTTAGAAATTGGACAATACATGAAACTTGGCTTAACGTTAAATTTTTCATAAGTTGAGTTTCCATTGCAATATAAGATAATGAGGTTTTGTTGAGTGAAACAACGAGCAATGTGTTTTTTGAAACCACACTATCAATAAGAAAATGGGTTAAGGATGATTTAATTAATTAATGAACGTTTCCCAAGATAACAAGTGTAAACATCGATTTTTCTTAAAAAAGAAAGTAACTAAGTGGAAACATAGGTGGCTAGTGTGATCTTCATAATTCAATCATAATGTGTAGGCCGAATTGGGGAGGTTACAAGCAGAGTCTGTTACCTTCTCAAATAAGAAAATCTTTCTTTTCTTACCTTGCATCTACTCCAAATGAGGACCCTCTAACTGTTATGGCCCAAGTCTCAGAGATTATGTCTATTGAGCAAGGTCTTTAAAGTGGGGTTTTTAGAAAAGCCAGTCAATGTTGTAGAAATAAAATATCTGATTTAGAGAAGGCTGTAAAATCTGGCGAAGACTCTTTGGCTTAACTACGCCATCAATATCGAGAAGCTACCAATTTGATTGAAAATCTAGATGCACGAATTTCTACTCTAACTGGAAAACACAGAGATGCTTAAACTAAAAATGAGCAGCTAAAAGAAGAAGTCGGTTTATTAAAAGATAAAAAGCTTGCCTGGAAGAGAGGTTCAGAGCTATAGGAGAGAGTCACCAAACAAAACTAGAGAGCCAACATTGTTTTCATGATGAAAAATCTCCTCAAGGCCTTACTCGAGTAGAACTCAAACCTGATTCTGCACGCCCATTTGGCTATAGGTCCTCTTGATCCCAAAAAATTAGACTTCAAGTGTCTCAAAGATGTTTCCACTAATTCACTTAACTTCGATGTTTACCATCCAGAAGGCGAAGAAAGGGAAACTTTCTAGAGAGATCAGAGGCAATAAAAAGGTTTTATCATTCCATCCACGCCTATTGTTGAAGACAATGAGGAGGGCTCAGTATCTTAGGATCATATTCCAAAGGGCATTTTTTCCTATTGAAGAGGTCCCTACCAAGGCTACTGATCAACCTGGTGAAGGCAAGGACTGAAACCTACTTCTTTTGTCATGTAATGCATTTCTCTTTATCTTTCATTTTGTCAAACTTTGAACCGTGTAATATTTTTTTCTTTCACATTAATACAATCATTCTCTTACATTCTCTGTTGTCTTACTTATTATTTCATTACATGTTTTACCTTACACGTAAACAAAGTTGTCTACTCATACTTAGGAGACTAAGCCAGGCTCGACACATTATGCATACAAGTCTCTTTCATCTTTATGATCCAAGAACTAACTAAATCGGGCTCTGATACCAAAACTTGTAATGCCCTCAACCTGATCTAATTCACCAGATCTAAATCTCGAGTGATACAATGCAAATACAGACTTATGTTTAACTCTTACCTAATTATCATAACTATTGCAACTTAATTAAAATAATCTCCCAACCGAAATTTCAATTGAATATACATTGGACAATTACTATTACCATACAAGAATTTCTACTACAAAGATTTCAGGAGAACCCATAACTTAATTACATTATCTCAAAGTGTAAATCTTAAATAATTTTACTGACTGCATTTATGCTACCAACTCATTTTGTATGCATTAAAGCCCGCCTTGACACTTCTTTGGTGGCGTCCCCTTTGGCGTAGACCCAAATCGACTTACCTGTAACATAAAGCATAGAGGTAAGCTCATGAAAACTTAGGGAGATAAACAACCATTTACCTTAATCATTTTTCTATTTCACATCTGGTAATTCAATTCACCATCTCATTGTTCTTTGTTCTTCAACTTGTCTCTAGCGAATATCTTCCTAGAATGTCATTCTTTGTACTATAGATGTCACCCGTGATTGTGGAATCATGTCTTACTTTCCACATCTTCGATACACTACTCACATTCTTCACTCTACACTTTCGTAATTCCTTAACCATACCCATTCTAGAGGTCCATACAGACAAAATACTATTATTATTACGTACATACTCTAACTCATCGTTTTTTCAAAATCCATGAATAATTTTGTACATAGATAGAAGATACATTCTTTAATTATATGATTTGATCCATTCTAGAGAATACCCTTTTTCTAATAACCTTATTCAATTTACCAAACATACCCTTTACTATATGTTCTTCAAGTCCAATTAACCCATACTTCAAATCCGCCACATGCTTTGGCGCATTCTAGTTTCTTTGTTATTGTCTTAAGACCATACAAGATATGCCATAACATTTCATACGAAGCTTGCCAAAAAGGAAGCTCATTAGAATATCTCATCAAAGGTGTAACAAGATATGCCACAAGGGCTTTTCCTTCTGAGTTCATTACAACTATCATTCCTTCAATGTTCGTCATGAATGCCATTTCTTTTCCTTAGAGTCTGTTACAGAGGCGTTTCCTTTAGATGGTTTCCAAAAAGGTCATTCTTTAAAGTGTACCACAAAGGCATTCCCTTCATAGATTGCCATAAATGCTTCCTTTTTCATAGATTTCCATAAAGGCTTCCATTTTCATAAATCTCTACAAAGGCTTCCTTTTTCATAAACCACCACAAAGGCTTCCTTTTTAAGAGATCGCCATGAAGGCTTCCTTTTTTGGCGTTTTTATGATAGGGACTCGCCTAGACTTACATTTCATCAGGTTTGCCTCTCATCATCTTGGGTTACATAGAGAATCCTTTTTGGGTAACCACCTTTTTTTAGTTTTTTTTCCCTATAATGCCATAGCCCAACTATATTCTTACATAATATGGCGACATGACCATGGAATTTTCCTTTCAAAAATCATGTTTAAAGTCCAGACTGACCCCTATTAGACTCCACCACGATGAACAGACACAAACTTAGTTAACAACCCTTTCATGTATTAGCACCAAACTTAACATACATCTCATCTTGCATATCCTAGACATGAGCTTATAGTTATATTTTTTACTCCAGATTTCTTATCACATACTTCATACTTTTCAGTTTCATACAAACTATACATGCAAATCTTATCCAACTTTTATATATGAGCATACTTATCGTACAATCATTTTCTAAACTTAGTTCATAGTTCATACGATTCTTCACAAAAGTATCTAGAATAAACTAGTAGACATATACAATAGTCAACTTAGGGACTCACGTGACACCCATGAACAACAACTTGATCTCCAAATTCAAACACCCATCACAAAATATCAGCAATTCATTGCTTATAAGACATAGGAATATCATTCATATGACTTTTATAGCCATCTAAACCCAAGATAATCCCCCATGCAAAAACCTTACTTCCTCACATTATTGTTCATACCTTCAAAATAGATTTACTCTTTTAGAAGTCAACATGCAAGTCCATAATACATACCCAGGATATGGAATAACCTTCTGCATGAACTTTGATTCTTAGTTTCAGCTTAGCAAGAAAGATCATTGATCAGCTTCAAAGTTAGCAATGGTATTTTCAAATAGAAGGAAGAAGATAGCTCCCCATTTCTTATAAAGCTCACATAAATATATATGTAAAATCCATGTTCTCATAGTGGAACTTTACACGTGCCAGCAACTTTCAAAACTGCCTTTATTAGTGGCTTACTTCTGTAAAGAAACGTATACAAGAATCCAAAATCTTTACATATCCTCGATTTATCCCTTCGTTCATTCTTGACCATCTCGTTAAAACATAATGTGCACCATAACTAGACAAACTAGACGTACCTTACCTTTGGCGATACCCTTGACACACTTACCAATCTTGTCTTCTTTACGACTCAAACCATTCACAGAATAATCCTTTTATGATACTCTATCATTAACTATGCCTCCGTTCTATCTGCCAAAACCATCGATTGGGCAAATAGGATCACACCACTCAGATTACTTAGGGTTGCTCACCTAAACTCAGGACCCGCTAATACTAGGTGTTACATTTTGAATTTAATTTTGTTGAGTTTGGAATGTAAATGTGAATGATGAACTATGTTTAAATTTTTGGAGAATACATAGGTAGTTATGCTTAGTAAATTTTCAAATTCATGTGAAATAGCTTGAATGATGCTGTGGTTGGTAAATGGAAGCTTTGGTATGCGTTTAATTTGATTTTATACAAATTTAAATGGACAAATATGTACCATTTAAACCACTATTTTGTCTTGGCAAAAAAATAGGTACCAAATGGCCACATTTTATAAAAAATAGGGTCATCATCTCGATGTGAAATTTTTCTCATTGCAATGTTGAAAGACAATTTATGGCATCTTTAAGTAAGGTGGTCCGACGTCATGATGTGACTCACTATTTTGAAGACGTCACGACGTGGAGTCCAAGCTTTCAAACCTTTGTAATTTAGTCCTAATTCATGCCTATGTCACCAAAACAACTTTTGTAAGCTCAATTTAGTCTCGATTTCAATTTGAATGACAATTTATGATTATGAATGTGATATAAATGGTTGTTACACAATTTATTTTAAAATTTTCAGTTCCAATTATTGTGGTAATATCCCATAACTCGGGTCCGATGACCAGACCAGGTGAAGGGTGTTACACGAGAGGTAATAATTGGTTAGTTATTAGTGAATTCACTAAAACCTGAGTTCTATAGTTAAATACAACCACTGAATTGATTTAATCTTCTGCCACTTATTTGAAATTTCGTTGATTGTTAATTTCTTTTCAGTAATTTTAGTTTAAGGTTAGTTTGAGTTTAGGCTAAAGTAATTAATTAATTTTATTATTGTTTTGGATTTACACCACTAATTCGTAACTTAAATAGATTATTATTTATTTTTTGTAATTAAATTAATAGTGATTTTCTCTAATCGAGAATCCCTTGGATACGGTTCTCGGAATACTTACCAACTGTTTTATTGCAAATAAACTATATTACAATTTCACCCGTGTGCTTGCAGACACCCCTGCTTGATTATATATATTGTTGCTGCAGTATTTCTAGTCCAAACGCTCAAACATTTTGTGGCGGTCGTGTATTAATCTATTGAATACACTTGATGGATTGACCTATATGAGAGTGAAGTGGGGCCACTTCTATAAGACTTATTGCAAAACCTCTAGAGCACTCATGAAAAACTACGTACATGCACTGCCCATTAGTGCGCAACTGCGTCAAACAACAATATTATAAGTATAATGTGATTGATGAGAATTTTAATTCATGCCAAGAATTCTTGGCTTATAAGAAATTTATTTTTCACCAATTATTTTTTGGAAAATCAATTTGAAAACAGTGAAAGCAGAACAAAATTTTAAAAATTTTCTTTTTTAAAATTAACTAGTTGAGATATTTATAGCAATAAACCTATTACTTGAACTATACCTGTGTTTTTAGATTAGGAAAACTTCATCTTTCCCGAGTTTTAACCACTTGATCTTCTTCGCTAATCTCAAACTCGATTTGCTAGAGTGTAGGCTGAATTTACAATTAAATGAAAACTTTAGTGAAACTCTTAAGATCTAGAAATTGAAGGTGAACTCTATCCAAATATAAAATTGATTTTTGGTAAAATAACTTGACTATATTTTGAAAGAATATCAACATATATTTAGTGTCTATTTGACCTAGCTATTAGTTTCTATTTATAGAGAAAAAAAAAGTTTTATTCGAACAAGGTATAAACTAAATAATAATATTTTAATAGGAAAACTAACTCTCATTATGGATAAACTTGTATAATTTAATGCTCTAGTCTTTAAACCAAGTCATGTAATTTATCAAACCCAATAAATATATTTATTATACCCAAAATATTATTTATTTATTTATTTAATTCAATTATTTTCTCAATCCAATTCTAATTCCGTTAAACTCATGTCGACTTTACTATACTAGAATCTATGCATAAATAATCAATTTAATTAACTTTTCTCATGAAACTATGATGACTTTATTAATTTAATTTCCACTTTGAACTTCAATTATTTAATTATAAATTAATTAAATAATAATTTGAAGAATTTAATTAATTACTAGGTCATCTCTTGTTCATAACGAGAAAATGCATTCACTATGGATAGTGATACATGCAATCTATTTCTCTAGTTTATCGTTTCACATTTTCATATCATCGATTAATGCAAATAATCAATGTTATGTCAAGCTAGCAGAAGGACCGATTGGACATATACAATTAGGGCTCAAATTATTTGTAATTAAGTTCCGACTCTTCATCTATTAATTACAACATTATTTAGTCATGTAGTCATCCCACTAAAGTACCATGATTGTGCTCTCCCTATTATATACTATTACAAAAACTACTATATCAAGTGCTTGTCTAATGACCTTGTCATATGTGTGTTACCTTCATAGGACATTCTTCATCTCTTTGGGATAAAATTCATTCTCCCAATATGATCTTATTTTTCTCATGGTAACCATTACATCTTCCTTCATTAAAAAGTCAATTACTAACAAATAGTAATTAAATCATTTAATGTCAATGTTACTTTTTCATCTATCATGTAATGCCGATGAGAAGATAAATGACTCGTGGCCACGTTACATTTCCATCTATCATGTAATGCTGATGAGAAGATATCATCTACCCTTTTTTGGGGCTATGAATTCCACTATCGTAGGTGAATCTATGCCATGAAGAAGTCATATACCAAATGTACCAACATTTGGCTTTATTACCAATTGAACTCAAGCTATCATAAATCAAAGTATACGAGTCATGTAAACATAGCCCTAATTGTTATAAGTAACTAAATCCATAAATGGATCTAGGATTTACTCTACTTAGGTCTTATTTAATGTATTGTCAGTCCAATCAATCATATCTATGTCTCTATCTTTTGGGAATCATCCGCTCCAATACTTAGGATATGATATGTCCCTATTTGGACTTGATAGACAACAATTGACTTGCTAAATTTTGATTAAACTATGAACTTATTTAGATCATCTATTAACACAAGTTATCTTCTTGCATTATGATCTGACCACAACATGTAGCTTAGTATTTTCTAAACGATGGATAATCAATGAGCTAATATTTGTTTTTATTTTGTTTTGCATGCAAAAACCATTTAAGGACATTATACAAAATATATTAATAATGATGATGGAGTTTATCAAACCAATTTGCTCAAAAAAAACACACACAAATATATAGACATAATCATTACACTAGGGACACTAGATCCCAATATTATTTTGTAAATCATTTCTCATTCTTTCTAGTTTTGGTTCATAGTCCAAAAGGCACCAGATTCGATGCATTATATCTAAATAGAAGATACTCAACAAAATTTTAACCTTGGATCTTTTGAAATATGTGAGCAATTGTTGGAAAAATTGAGGTATTACAAAAGAGCCAAATCTCACATTCCATAAGAAAAAAACCTTTGTTTATAAGGGATTGTGCTTTCTTGGGCTAGTAAGAACCAAGTTGAGAGGGTTGACTCATGCATGTGAGAATTGGGCCCTAATAGTCATTGTAGTGTAGGGCATTTTTTAAACTATTTTTGGTTAAGTTAAATCCACTTACCTTTGCTATTTTTAATAAGCAAAAATCCTATATATATCATGGTTTACTTTGATTATGAATAAACCTTAAAAATTCTATCATTCTCCTCTGTCTCGTCCTCTCCTCCTTAAGGTTGTTCAGTATTTTCAGTTGAGAATAATTTATTCCTATTCCTGTTTTATAATAAAAGAGCCCGTGTAATAATTTCCTAAGCCTCGTGAGATTTATTGGTTCATGAAGGGAGGCAAGTAAAACCATAAAGGTTAGTAAACAACATATTGTTTCTTGTTCTTCCCATAAAAGAAAATGGGAAATAAGTATAAGATAAAGTACGGTGTTCCATCCTCTCCTTTTAATGGAGGAAGACAATAGCAGTTTGGTAGGACTGCCATTAGTGATGGTCGTAAAAGCACTTGCATCTTTTGGGTAAAAATGTAGATATCGTCCTGTTGCCTTCAATACATCAATTTCAATCAAGTGTAAACTACACAATTAATTTCTAAATTATGGATAAATTTTAGTTTTGATTATTAAATTATTTAAAATTTTTCATATAAGTCATTAAACTATTTAAAAAAATGTAATCAATTAATAGGGAAACTGGACATTAATTTCCATTAAAAGTATAAGCAAATCATAATTTTATACAAATTAGAACAAAGGTCATAAACCCAAAATCAGATTATAAATACATCAGATAGCTTTTCTTCAGGCATAAAAACCCGTTCTTATTCCCAAGAAACCCAATTCATATAATCAATATATATATATATATACCTGGACAATGCTGGGGACAAGTTTGGTTATGAAGAACACCATGGACGTCATTCTTGGACTGAAATTCTCTTTTACAGTTCTTCAAAATCTTCTTGAAACCAACACCAGGTAGTTTCTTCTGTTGTCCCTGCATGTATTCTTGATATTTCTTGCAAAACTTCATCTCTTCTTAACAATAAATTATTATTATTATTATTATTATTACTTTTCTTAAAAAAATTCAAAACACACACGACATTAATACTTGGTTCCCGTTGGGTTGTTTCAATTAACTTACCCAAACACACAATCGAAGAACAAAGGAAGAAACTGTAGGACAAAATATGTTAGCGAACGATTCGGTGATAGAAGCCAATGTTTGTTCATTGATCACTGCAGAGGTATTACTGTCGTCATCATTTTGTTGTTGTATCCTAGAAGACAGACGATCAATGTTTCTCCAAATACTATAGGAGTGGTTGAATATGTCTTAAGGAAACTGTGAAAATAGCCTCAACATCTAGTAAAACTCGATTCTCTTATTCGATTTATGGTTTTTCAATATCTTGTTTATTTAACAGTTTTTTTAAGACAGATTCGACTGCTCCTGTGGTACTTGGAGAAATGTTGGTCGTCTATCTCCTAGGATACAACAACAAAATAATTACGACAATAGCACCTCTACAGTGATCAACAAACAAACCTTGCTTTCTTCTATCACCGAAACGCATGAAAATTTGGAGAGAAAAAAAAAGAATTTTTTAGAGTGAAATAAAAGAGTTGTAGAAATATGAATTATGATGAAAAATAAAATTATATAAATAACAAATGAGATTTCATTGAGAATTAAAGTGTAAGTGTAAAAAATCTATGATCAAACTTTTGTACGTGTGTAGAATTTTGTATATAAAAAGATAAAAATATTTTAAAATAATACCAGAAAATATTTTAATATTTATTCAATTAAATTATTATGATATCAATTGCTGCCAAACAGAACAAAATGGCTCTATTTGTAAAGCAGGTAACTTAATGTTAATAGAGAGATTTAACAATGAAAATTATTTGTTACTACACCGGTGCCTAGTATATTAGTTATTTATATATGTATTATTGCATTCCAATTTATAGTGTTGAAGGTTAGCCAAACAATACACATGAGATGGCATTTCCAAATCTGAAATACGACCATATTATTCACTACTATTAGTTAAATTCGGCATGTCTCATCTAGTAACTAGTTTTGAGCCAATCATATAAATTGCTTACATAATACATAGTTTATTGTTTTTTAACTAGTTTTGATCGAAACGACAATCCAATCTTTACCTTGCTGACACAGACAATCATGCAAAACGCGATTCGACTCAGTTCACATTCTACTCACCCGAGGGGAAGATGAACCCATTCCCTTTGCAATTTCCCTCAGAACAAACTTGAGAATCTTCCCCGTTGAAGTCTTGGGTAATTCATCCTTAAACACCACCGTTTTGGGCACCATGTAGTGTGGCAACTTGGCTCTACAGTACTCCATAATCTCAATCTCACTGGGTTTCCGAGTTAACTCAGCTTTCAAGCTCACAAAAGCACAAGGAGTCTCTCCCCAATACTCATCCGGCCTAGCCACCACCGCTGCTTCATTGATTGCTGGGTGAGTGTACAAAATGGATTCAACTTCAACACTGCTCAGATTCTCCCCGCCGCTAATTATAACATCCTTTGAACGATCTTTGATTTCCATATATCCATCAGGGTGGATCACCCCAACATCTCCGGTGTAAAACCAGCCGTCTTCTTTCAAGCACTTGGATGTGGCATTTGGGTCCTTTAGATACCCCAACATGATACAAGGACCTCTCAAAACGATTTCCCCAAGGCTTGACCCGTCTCGCTTTACACTCAGTCCTGACTCGGGATCCACTATGTCCGCTTCCGTCACAGTCAGAGTTCTCACTCCTTGTCTCGCTTTCAGCCTCGCCCTCTCCGCCAATGGAAACTTGTTCCATTCCCTTTTCCAAGCACAAGAAACAACCAGTCCTCCCGTTTCGGTTAACCCGTACCCGTGACTCACTATGAAACCGAGTGACTCGGTCCTGTAAAGAACCGCTGCTGGCGGTGGAGCTCCAGCGGTGAGGATTTGGACTGGATTTTGGAGAGGTTTAGTTTCAGGAGAATTTGTTAACATGTTAAGCACCACGGGGGCTCCACACATATGAGTGACGCCATGTTTTCTGATCAAACTATAGATGATTCGGGCGTCGAATTTTCGAACGCAAATATTAGTTCCACCGACGGCAGCCATCCCCCAAGTGAAACTCCACCCATTAGCATGAAACATTGGGAGTGTCCATAAGTAAACAGGTTGTTTTGGAACTTCCCAATGGATTAAAGAATCAACGGTGTTGGTGAAAACTGCCCTGTGGCAATGAACCACTCCTTTAGGAGACGAGGTGGTACCTGATGTATAGTTCAAAACAATCGGATTCCACTCACTTTCAGGCCGAATCCACTTGAAACCAGGGTTGCCTTTCTGCACCAGACTCTCATACGTGCAACAGAAGCGAGAGTCAATGGTGGAACTCACACCATCATCCTCATCATCTTTGATTAAGACCAGAAGTGGGGGGTTTTCGTTGGGAGGAAACAAAGAGATGGCTTGCAGGGCCAGAGACTGAGAAAGGGTATCGACAAAGAGGAGCTTTGATTCACTGTGACATAGGAGGACGGAGACAGTGCGGGCATCAAGGCGGGTGTTGATGCTGTTTAGTACAGCACCAGACATGGGAACAGCGAAATGAAGCTCGTACATTGCTGGGATGTTGGGGGCTAAAACGGAAACGACGTGGCCCGTTTTGATGCCGGTAGAGGAGAGGGAAGAAGCTAACTGGAGACATCGCCGGTGGGTTTCAGACCAAGTGTAGGAAGTATTATTGTAGATGATGGAGGTGCAATCACCGTACACGGTGGCTGCTCTGTCTAAGAAGCCTAGTGGGGTGAGAGGGGAAGAATTTGCAGGCCGTGACTTTAGCTCTTCCATTAATTTTCCTCCTTGAAACGCTGGTGGTTTGGGTTTTTTTCTTTTTCTTATAACCTTTTAGAGGTGCGTTTTGTGGGTGTGTAACGATAGAGATTCAATAGTTACAAGTAAACACAAATTAAATTTTGAACATCAAAAACGGAACATAGATTAGATTGGATTGTTCAAACAGAAAAACAAGGGAAGAAACAGGCGACTAATTAAAGCTCCTCCGGTGTGGTGTTCTAAAGTGAGTCTCGAAGTCAAAGGATCTCTGTATTTGTATAGCTTATCAGTGATTGAAATGCCTAATCATGAAATGCATCCCTCTATTTTACTGAAATTGACATTTTAGTCCTCTTTTTATATAATTACATAAGGGGAACGAGGTTACTTGGGATCAAATCCAAGCTTTTATGCTTATAACATAATATTTTTTCTATTGGGTCAAGAGGTTGTTGACTTAATTCTTATATTTTAATTTGCTTTACAAAAACTAATAAGTTAGTCCCATTAGGTAACACTATTAAATATTGCCTTTGAATTGTTAACCTTAAAATCATCGATTTTTTTAATTCATATGCACAAAATAGTTAAAATAAAAAATTCAACAATCTATACCGAACAAATTAGCAAAAAAATAGTGGTTCAACTTCATGTATTTACCAACAACTAAACTAATTTTTTAGTTTTCGTAAAGTACAAAATTAAATTTTGACAAATTAAAACTGTGGGACTAACTTATTAATTTTCATAAAATAAAAGGATGGAACTCATAACTTGACCATTCTTTGAAAGTAAGATATTGAAGCAAAGAAGGAAAATATCCTATATGGCATGTCTAAAATGATGATAATTGACATCTCTAGTTGGTTGACACATCATCAATTATATATTAAAATAGTAATGGGAACCACTATTATGCATAATATTTACCATAATTAAGTTAATATGTATTTTTAGTTAGAACCTACATTAATGTTTAAACATATTTAGTAAACAATTAATTACTTGATACAGTTTTACCATAATTAGTTTATCTAATATAAATTCACCATAATCAATTAATATATATTAACCATAATTAGTTCACATAATATAATTAATCATAATTACTTAATATATATTTACTATAATTAGTTTACATATTTACAATAATATACATTTGTGTATCACATTTAATAATAGCTACATAAAATTGAAAAATTATATATATTTTGTGACAAAGAAGAATAAAAAAAATTACATCACAAAATGCAATCCCCTAAATGGGGAGACTTCAAAAACTTGTAATCATTTACTATCCAAGTGAACCAACTTGACCAGTCTATCAGCTTCTTAGTTCTCTTCTTTAGGGATATGGCAAATACTCTAATGTTGAATCCGAGAAAACAACTGAATAATCCTCCTAATCAAAGCAAAGTTAGATCCTCCTGTAAATCCCTCCTTTATGGCATTAGCCACTTCAAGGCTATCTGTCTGAACCAATATATTATCATACCCTCGATCAACCAAGATGCTTAAGCCATCTAATATGCCCCACAATTCAGCCTCGAACATTGAACAGCTCCCCAAGAATCTGTTAAAGCCAAAGATTCACTTCTTATTTCGGTCTCGCACAATTCTGCTAAAGCAGAACCATCCTCACGCCTAACGAAACCATCAGTATTCAAGTAAACCCAGTTTCCAGGCAAATTGGAGCATTAAATCAGAGCCTAAAGCGAATTCGTTGGACCCCTAGCTATTATCATAAATTGTTTGGCCCAGCTATATTAGACCTTAATAGTGTCATTGCTGCTCCAAGACGAACCTTGAAAAATAAAGAGATTGTGATTTTTCCATATACGCCATATGAGAATCTCAAAAAAGCACTTTCATTAGACCTCTCCAAATCCCAAGTCATGCCTATTCTGCAGGTTTGATGTGATCCATTCTTGTAAATTACCTGAATAAAAGTTAACAATTTGATCAGTAGGAATTAAAAGGTTCCAAATATCCATTGCAGTAGGACAATCCCCAATAGCATGCAACATATCCTCAGTGATATGCCCACAAACCCCACACACCGAGTTATGGCCGATACCTCATCGAACTCTTTCCATATTAGTGAACAACCTCTGCTTGAAAGCAAGCCAAACAAAAGACCTAACCCTTTTGTGGTCCTTGAAACTTCCAAGGGATCTTCCACACAACTTCTTTCGGCTTCCAGGAATTTTCCTGGATTTCTCCATATGCACTTTTAACCAAAAAAGAACCTGTCGATGTACCTCCCCAGATAATCCTATCAGCACCTATTGTCGAGTGTGGTGGAGGTACCCTAATAATAGCTACATAAAATTGAAAAATTATATTTAATATGTAAAAAAAATCCATGTATCATAATTAATATCAAAATATAAATGTATTTAATATGAAAGAGAATTAATTTTTTTTGTCCTAATATATATTGATCATAATATAAATTTTAAAAATTAAACATTTGCGGTTTGTTTGAGAAAAAAATTATTTATTACGCATGTATTACAATAATTAAACATAAAATATAGAATAGTTAATACAATTTTAAACTTAAAATAGAAACATAACGAATAACTCTTGTAATAAATAATATCACTTCAAAATAAGTGAAAAATTTTCTTCTTCTTTTTTTTGCTAAAAATAAGTTATCGAATTGGTTAAATATTATCTATTGAATTAGTTTATTGCTAACCTATATACTAAAACATGTGTAAAATATAATATTCCTATCGAACGTAGCACTATATTATAGTGCTTTTACTTTCTCAAACATAGTATTGATGAAATTTTGTACCAATTTTTTAACAAATAAATATAATATATTTTAATTAATATACACAATCAATTCATGCATCGCATGCAAAAACATGTATATATATACTACTTATAAAATCCCTTATGGAGTTGATAGCATAAATTAATTGAACATCAACTTAATTGAAAAAAAGTTAAATTAAAAATATTAAAAAAATTATAAGGATATGTCTTTTGATATTTATATATTCTTAAACTAAAACATGAAAAAATGTCAAAAATAGATTGATGGTTAAGTCATGAAGTTCAAGAATTTATGGGTGTGGCTTAATATGTTAATTTTTATAGTTTTTTTTTGTCGGTAAAAAGATCTCTTCATACCTTTTTAATTTTGAAATTAAGTAAATTGGTTTTTATTAAAAAATTAGGAGTAATTTAATCCCTGACAATTTTGAAAGTGAACAACTAAGAACAATTAATTACGGTGTTATTGTCTTCTATCAATTGTACACAATTTTGATTAGCACAGTAACAAATTTAGCTTTTAATGTTTACATATTTTTTTTCATTTTGGCCTTAATTCTAAAAATTTCAACAAATTCAGCCTCAACATTTACACATTTACACAAATGCTAGGGGATAAATTGGTTAAATTAGAACCAAATTGACAGAATGTGTGAACTTTGAGAGTTAAATATATTATTATACCAATCAAAATCATGTACAATTGATGGAAAATATTAACTTCGTGATTAATTGTCCTTAATCACTCATTTTCAAAATTGACAGATATTAAATTGTTTTGATATTTTTAGAGTGACCAATTTGCTTAATTTTAAAATTGAGATAAATTGGAAAAAAAATTTTACCTTTTTTTTTCCTTCACCCACAACTTGGTGTCATATTGTTGGGGATAAACTCGTATAAGCAATGAACAAGTAAAATAAGTAAAGAAATTGAAAAGATCGAACACACAAATTTTACGTGGCAAAACTCCTCAAAAGAAGATAAAAAACCACAAGCAAAAGAAGATGTCACTAATATATAAAACGAATACAAAAGTGGAGAGATTCAAAAGAAAACCTCAAAATCCCAAAAGAAAACCCTTCAAACTCAGAACATAGAACTCTCTCAATCTGCATATTGTTTGTGTGTAAATCTAGGGTAACTATGGCCTATTTATAAGCTGAAATTCATATATTTTATGACTAGAATATCCCAAGGTTAACCAAAGTTCAAGTGAGAAACTAAAATTGAGTTTCACTGAGAGAAGAAAGCTAAGAAACTTGAGGAACACGTCGCCACGTAGTGGCGTGGTGTTTGGGCATCGGGACGAAGACCGATTGTGTCGTTAGGACGAAAGTCTTCTTCTAGTCATGACGTCGAGGCGAAGAGTCTTCCCTTGTTGCGACGTCACTCACTAATTTGGTTGAAATGTGAGGCATATTTCTACAAATCTCCACCTTGACTTGTATTTCACCTAACTCCCTTGCCAAACCCTATTACGGGCCTAATTGGATCTTTGTCAACATGTTAGTCGGATTGTGTTCTATTTCAATTTTATGAATATGAACATCCCTTTGAATGATCACCTTTCGAACAAAGTGATAACAAATTTTTATGTGTTTTTTCCTTTCGTGATACATTTGATTTTTGGTGAGATGTATGACACTTTGACTATCACAATATACGATAGTTGCCCCTTTCTCATTAACTAGTTCGTAAAACAGGCCTCTTAACCAAATTGCTTCCTTTATAGCTTCAGTGATTGCTATGTATTATGCTTCAGTAGTCGATAAGGCTATTGTAGATTGAAGTGTAGCTTTTTAGGTAATGGCACAATTTTCGAAATCAAATAGATAACATTTAAGAGACCTCTTTCAATTTAAGTTTTCTGCATAATCTGAATAAACATATTTGACTAAAACCTTTTGGCTTCTTCCAAACTCTAAGCATATATTTGAAGTATCTTGCAAATTTCTAAAACTCCACTTGACGGCATGTTAGTGTAACTTACCTGGTTTTGACATGTATCTACTAACAACACTAACAACATGTGAAATATTGGGGCGAGTGCATACCATTGTATATATTAAACTTCTGCTTGCGCTCGAGTAATGTACTTTTGACATGTACCTTCCTTATTCCTCATTCTAAGGGGAATTTAAAATTGAGAGTTTAAAATGTACAGCTAAGAGAGTTATTACCAGTTTTGAGTCTTACATCTCAAATCGTATAAGGATCTTCTTGATGTACCTTTGTTGCGACAAAAATAATTTCCCCGGAACATCTATCCTTTGAAATTTCTATCCCCTAAATTTTCATTGCTGGACCTAAATCCTTCATTTCAAATTTAGAATTAAGCATGGTTTTAAGGTGTTTAATTTCTAATGGATCTTTAGTTGTTATCAACATATCATCAACATAAAGTAACAAATATATGAATGAATTATCATGCAAACATTCTAAATACTCACTGTAATAACCAATATTTGCCCGACCCGTTGCACAAATAAAATAACAGTCCAAATACATAGGCCCAAGTGGCCCAACCAAATTTAACCCCACTTTGCCTAGACCCTGGCCCAATCACGAAGAAGCCCAACAAGAAAAATCAGAAACAGAAAACTCCTAAGGTTTCCAGAAATTCCTAGCGCCGCAGCAACCATACCACGCCTCCACGCACTGCACCACGTCCACAGCTCGTACAGCCTCCGTACTTGTAAAATGAACAACAGCACTAGACAAAGAGAAGAGGAGAGAAGAGCATTTTGTATTTTTTTATAAATCCCAAACAAGGGCATGTATTTTAGGGGACACATCTTAGAATATCGAAAATAAGAACAACAGAGGTTGATTTTTTTTTGATCTATTTACTCGTCGTTTTTTATTTATTTTATTATATTTTTATTTTGTTTTACGAATCTGTTAAATAAAAAGAAAACAACAAAGGAGAGGGGGAGGAGAGACTTACCCAGAATCGCCCTACTGATACCCTCGCCGGAAGCCTTTTGTGGCCGTGGAGATCGGACTGAGGGAGGGCACGGATCTCTCTTTTCCTTTAGACTTCGGGCCTGAAGGATTCGACCTTGGAACAGGGCTCAAAGGGGAGGCTCAAACGCGGCGGTTCCACGGCGAAGCCATTGTAGCGACCATGGCCGAAAGCCTAGGCCTATTGTGGGAAGGGAGGCCGAGAGAGATTTTTTTTGAAAATAAAAAGAGAAATGTTTTTTTTGTCTTTTTTTAAGTATTTCAATGGCTCAGAAAACAGCACCATTTTAGCCTTAGTAACCCGCGCGGTGACCCGACCCAGGGGAAGGATCCGCGTGTTTTCGCTTTAGTGGGAGATTTTCGCAAATGGTCCTCCAGCTTTTATAGCGCATCCGGATCAATTCTTTCACTTCTTTTAAATTTGGCCTATCATTTATCTTTTGCTTCATTTTAGTCCATATCGCAGAGCTGCATTTTGGGAGGATAGGGAATATTTCCCAATTAGTCCCCCATGTTATTCACGCACTGCATTTTTGTCCTTCAATTTTATTTTATTTTTTCACTTTTTTCTTTCTGATTTTGTTTTAAAACCAATTTAATCCTTATTAGCTTGATTTAATTTGCTCTTTTTTAATTTATTTAAGTATTTATATTTCATTATTTTTTGATATATTTAATTTTTAAATCTAACCTTATTTTTATATTTGTGCTTAATATTATTTTAAATCCTTTATGAATGTTGTTTAAATTTATCACATATTATTATTTTAAATTTATCATATAATTATTTTAAGTTTTCATGTATCATTCTTCAAATTTATTAAGTATTATTCTATATATTTTTATGTAAATTTAATATTATTTATATACCATTTGTGATATATTATTAATCCCATATTATTCTATTTTTACTTATTCTCATATATATAATTTATCTCTTTTTAAAAAACCTACTTTATTATATTTCACCCATTTCAACTTTTTACATGTATTATCATGTATGTATTATTTATTTAGATTAACATGTATATAGATATTATTATTTTATATATTACTTATTTGGATTTTCCTCATTTGTAATATTTACTTTAAGATTTATTTAGATATATTTGTTTCACACAATTTCCTTTCTTTCATGTTTTTTTGGTTATTTCAAAACTTGTACATTGGGTTGGTTTTTGTGTTAATTTGCTTGTTTCTTAGTTTTTTATTATTATTAGGTTTTAATTACTAATGTTGATATTTACATGTGATGTGAGATTATTGCCTTTATGTGTATGGTATTTGTTTATTGGTATTTATGGATTATTTGTGTTCATTAACATATAGGTTTACGAATTATCGCCTCGCGTTGTACGTTATTATTCCATTGTTTTTATTTGTTTAAAAAATTACGTTTAATATCACTCGAGTATCAAGAGCAGTTTTATTCAAAAAGTTTTTCAAAGATAACACAAAGTTTGGTATTTGGGATCCTCGAAAGATTTGAGCCCTAACGTATTGGGTTCTAATATTTCTCGTCGAATCTAAATAACCGAGATTATTCTTTAATCAAAGCATACGAATAAAAAAAACTCATTCTCGGGAATTCGATACGTTGTGTCCTAATGCATTGGAGATGAAATGTTGTTTTCTCAATATGAGGATTTTTTCCAAAAAATAAAAATAAAGGCAATATTCGATGTTTAGGAATTTTGTGAAATCAAGCTCTAACTTACTGGTTTTGATTTTCTCATTTGACCCAAATAATCAGATATCCGTCTCAAAATGCATAGGTTTTAAAAGTCAAAAGATAAACTTAATTCTGAGGATTTGAAATGTTGCACTCTAACTTACTGAGTGTGATAATTTATTTCTTTGAAATTAGTGAGCTTTATCATCGAATTCATTTTATTCAAGATAAAAGGATTGTATTTTAAAATCTTTTCAAAACTTCAACACTAAGACATTAAACAATCAATTCGGTACCAATTTTGGGCGTCACGAGGGTGCTAATCCTTCTTCGTGCGTAACCGACTCCCGAACCTATTTTCTCAAAATTCGCAGACCTAAAATTATTTTCAAGGTGATCCGATCACACCTCAATAAAGGATCTGTGGCGACTCCCAGAATTTTCATTTTTTAAAAGTCGAACCCCGTTTTTTTCAAATTTAAAATGGTTTCGATAGCTTGGCGACTCTACTAGAGATGATAAGAGAGTCAGGCCGTAAAATTGATTGTTTTTGTCTTATTGTCGAAAATTAAAATTTTGATTTGAAAAAATTAGGATCTTCTCTTTGCATTTGTTTGCATGATTACTGTAAATTGAGTTTTATATTTTTGCATCATATTGCATAAAGACTATTTAGTCTTACCCTTTTAAGTGGGAGTGAGAAGCTACTCCTTCGTGAGGTTTTCACCTCCGTGCAGGATAGTGGATCACTTTCGAAATACATCTGTACCTATGTATTCGTGAGATTTTCATCTCCATGCAGCCATAGGGAAATGTATTCCCCTGAACCGAACTTGGTCTGTATGAGCCTATAATGGGTGAAGATCGAGGAATCTGCTGGTTAGGGTACCTTGACTTTAGAGCCAAACCGCATATAGATAGCCTAAGAACCCATCCTAGGTAGAGCGACTCCAAATCCTTAGTGGTTACCTGACTAGGTCCTTTTGTTTCCCTTGTTTGCTTATGTTTTGTACTAACCCCTCTTGTTGTGTTTTGATTGCATTACATTTGCATCTTAGGAAAGAGATATTGATTCAAGTCTGATTACTAAATTAGAAAGCTTGTCATGAAATACGAATTCCTTAATAAAGTAGAAAACAATACGACTGGCTGAATATATTCTGAGAAACACAAGAAGGGTGATGAAGAGTTCGTGACCTTTACTTCGTGGCCTAAGGGTTCAAGACGATTGTCCAAGAGCCTTCAACGTTTCAACTCCCTTAAAGAAGCTGATGAGCTTTATGAAGATGGGCAGATGATGGATCATGACCAAGATCAAGAAAAGGAGCTAGCAGTGGCATCTATTGGAAATTGGTGAGATTATCTCAAACATGCGGATGAAGAAAAAGATCGATGTTGTCTCTTGGAATATAAGGGCGAAGCCATACATGCTTTTGCTTTATGTAAAGGAATTTGCTTTCTAGAAAAGTTTCCTAAATGTAATTGAATCAGAATCAACGTCTTTTTAGGCATGCATTTCATACATCTGCATCGTATGCATTAAAATCCATTGAAAGAGTCTAATTGAGTAAATTTATTTTAGCTAATCTGGAAAACCAACCAACTAAACATCCTTACAGTACTCGTCGCAAAACTAAGGAAATGGATCAAAGATTAGAGAAATTGGAGCAAATGCAAAAGGATATGCAAGAACAGTTACAAGTACAAATGCAAGAGCGGCTAGATAAAATTCAAGAAGACATGATGGAAAAATTGATCAAGGCTCAAAAAGATGCGATGGCTGAATTGACACATCTACTAACTAAATGTGTAAATAAGGGGAAAGGTCCCATGGTAAATGATGAAGAAGAAGACAAGGATAGACCTATCTATCCTCCAGGCTTTACGCCTCTGCATGCGCAGGTTCAGACTGAGGTACCTCCGTACAGATCATCTGTTTCAATTGGGCCTTAGCGGTTTCAAACCGATGTTTCAATATCGATGAACTTTCTAGCTGGATCAGGTCCTAACCCTGGTGATAATCTGGTTAATCTTGCCGTCCCGGATATTGATGAAGCAGTTGAGGAAGGAAAGGCGAATGCAGAATTGCCAAAATAGTGGGAAGATAGGTGCAAATGGTTGGAGGAAAAATTCAAAGCCCTGGAAAGCGCCGATAGTCACCATGGAATTGATGCAAAAGATCTAAGCTTGGTTCCAGACTTAGTACTCCCTCACAAGTTCAAGATGCCTGAATTTGAGAAATATAGTAGGACTAGCTGCCCCGAAGCTCATATCACTATGTTCTGTAGAAGGATGACTGGCTACATTAACAACGATCAGCTGCTAATACACTGCTTCCAAGACAGTTTGATAGGGGCAGCGTCCAAATGATACAATCATTTGAGCCGCACCAAGATTGGATCATGGAGGGACCTAGCTCAAGCATTCATGAGGCAATACAGTCATGTGACAGATATGGTGCCTGATAGAATCACTTTGCAAAACATGGAAAAGAAGCCAAGCGAAAGTTTCAGGCAGTACGCACAAAGATGGAGGGAAGTCGCTATCCAAGTCCAGCCGCCGCTCCTAGAAAGAGAAACTACGATGCTCTTTATCAACACATTGAAGGCCCCGTTCATCACTCACATGTTGGGAAGCGCTTCGAAGAGCTTTTCAGATATAATCATAAATGGCGAAATGATTGAAAATGCCATAAGAAATGGGAAAATAGAAGCAGGAGAAAGTAACAAAAGGTCAGCTTCGAAAAGAAAGGAAAATGAGGTAAACAACGCGAGCACATACAACAAATTGATTACGATGAACCAGCCAAGAAAAGTGGTTGCTAGTCAACAAGGTTCATCAAGACAAGAATCTTATGTGAAACAGGGCACGGAGAACCTCCGGTTCACGCCAATTCTGATGTCGTATAAGGAGCTATATCAAAGCTTATTCAATGCGCGCATTGTTGCCCCTCTCTACTCAAAACCTCCACAGCCTCTGTAGCCCAGATGGTACGACGCAAATGCACAATGCGATTATCATGCGGGAATGAAGGGGCATTCCATAGAAAATTGCATTGCCTTTAAAAAAGTGATTGAAAGGCTTATCAGTATGGGCGTCGTTAAATTGGATGATTCCTCCAGTGCGGAAAATCTATTACCCAATCATAATTGATAAATGGAGTGAATGAAATGCATAAAGAAGAGTGGGAAATGTTCACATCGACGAAAAAGCAACTGAAGAATGGACCTTGTTAGATATACGCCTTTATAACCCAGAGAGTGTTCTAAGCAATTGGACTGCGAAATAATTCCCTATAGTATTTAAAGCTTATTTAGAGTAATATTCATAACACTTGTTACTTTTAGCCTAGAAGCAATGAGAACTTATTTGTGAAATAGGAAAATGTCTGAACGTTATTATTTTAATGAAATACATCTTTGCGATTATTTTTGAGTCAGTATTTTCATTCTTTACGAATAATTCTATATTCTTTCATTTTTTTGGACCATCATTCATTCATTCATAATTATTCATGAATTTATGCATTCTTTTGTATATTCTTCGATACTTATTATGGGTCCTCAGATATTAATTACATGAATGACTCTGCTACGGACCTAGATTCTTTTTTTGAGTGAGGCATGTGTTTAGAGGGATCTCATGACTTTGGAAATGACATAGATCGTAGTTTATCTCCGTACTTGTTGATGGTGGTTGAACAAGAGGATAGACAGATCCTACCTCACAAGGAATCATTAGAAATTGTGAGCTTGGTGAATATTAGAATTGACCTGATTGCAAAGGCGAAGCAAGACTTTGTTGAGTCACCTCTAAGGTCCAAAGATGTTTTTGTTGATCATGCCAGGATATGCCCGGGTTAACCGCTGATAATGAAATCTGCACAACAGCGCGATGACAGAAATTTGCAGTATGAACGATGCAATTCTTTGCCGGGGCAAGGCCTCTCTCGTTAAGTCAGCATAGATTTACCCATTTGAAGTCGAGTTTCCATCCCTTCAAGATGTTGTGGGATTTTATCCTGATCCAAAGATTTCTGTCATAGTTGTGCCCCCAAGAGGCTCTATGATAGAAATCTGAGATCAAAGGAGATTCTTCGAAAGGGGTAACAAGGACTTGCCTCATCCCAAGAGTTCAGATCCAATTCAAAAAAAATCAAAAAAAATAAAAAAAAACAAAAAAGAATAAAAAGAAAAATCAAAATCAAGGTCAAAATGAAAATGAGAGAAAAAGAAAGAAGAATGAAAAAAGAAAAATCTAGATCAAAATAAAAAAAATGACAAAAAGAAGTAAAGGAGAGGCCAAAGCGAAAACCCTCAAAGGGCGCTTTGTGACCAAATGTGGTTTTGAGTTGAAAACCCGAAAAGGGCGACTCAAATTTTGAGCAAAATAGGGTATGGACATCACCATTATCGAAGACTTCTAATGGGCATTACTTCATTTTTGAGATCATTAGAGGCTGCTTCATATGTCAATGTCATCATATGCCGATATAGAATTCCAAGAGGATGGTATTGGAAAATGCATTGAACTTGAATGATAACGCGATAGCTGAGAGCTGTAATTATTTTAAAATCAAACACCACTGTTTGTCACTGTATTGCAAGACAATGAATTACAAAGATGACTTTGACTTACAAGGACGGGCATGAGAAATTACCATTTGCCCTCCTTGTTAGTTGAACATCTATCAAGATTCCTACCAGAGTAGCATCATTCTCTTTGGTTTGAGGGATGGAGGTAGTTCTACCCATTACAGTAAAAATATTTTCTCTCCAGGTGTTAGTTGAGCTAAGAGTTGGATGAGGTAGAATTAATCCAATCTGATCAGAAAGAAAAGGCTAAAAGCTATGCAGCACAGTCAAGTGTATCAAAGGCAAATGACGCGAGCCTACAACCAAAAGGTTCACCTCAGAGAATTCTATAAGGGAAACCTAATGTTGAGAAAGATCCTTCTTACACAAAAGGATTTTAGAGAAAAATGGACACCAAAGGCCTTTTCCATAGGAGTTCTGATCTTGAGTAGGATAAATGGTAAAAACTTGCCAAATTCTGCAAACTCAGATTCAGTCAAGCATTACTTCACCTTAAGAAGGAGAAGGGACCAAGGTGAAAACCTGAAAAGGGGACTTTGAGTAAAAAAAAAGTGAATGAAAAATGAAAAATGATGAAAAAGTAAAATGGAGAGGCTAAGGGGAAAACCCGCAAAGGGAACCTTAGGCCAAAGGGGATTTGAGTTGAAAATCCGAAAAGGGCGGCTCAAATATTGATTAAAATGGGCCATGAGGTGATCAGAACAACTCGAATTTTGATCATATTGGGGCATGTGGTGATCTTGCTATGCCTGAATCAACAGGAAAGGATAGACGACATCTTGGGACATCGACAAAGCAATGTAGATCTCCTAAACACATGTCAAACTCAGAATGGTCTTCAGAAAGTTTGTATAGAGAAGTTCAAGCTGTGATATTTGGGGCACCCGATACTCATATTATTTATATTGAATTTGTTGTTCTTGGAATACTTTTTTTCTTTTCCAAGATATGCATTCCCAATCAATTTCTTTATTATCCTTCTTTACTATTTTTGATAATTTATTCATTTTGAACTATGCTTAGAACCAACTTTATTCTTATCCATTGGCATATCCCCTTTTTTTTTGCAAGCATGTTGCATTGGGATAATGATCAATGGACTAATAAAAATTTCACAAAGGAAGTTTTGCATATTACTCTGAAAAGTTTCTAAATAATATTGGAACCTGAAACAGGACTATTGTTTAGAGCACACCAAATTTAAATGTTGGAAATTTGAGAAGGAAGAGTCTAAATTTAGATTTTCTCTTTGGATTTTGTTGTCAAATGCATTGATTGACAAGATGCCATAAACAAGCAAACAATGATCACCAAGCAATAGAAAGAGGTTACCTCGGAGAGGAGAGCCTCCATTTGCGCATGAGTCTTTGGTACGACACCCTAGAAATGGTGTAAGGGGACCAGAAAGATTAAGATCCTATATCATTGAATTGTGATAAAAGAGGATTGAGGAAAAGCACATATTCCTACCCTTGGATTGTAGTGGGAGAATGATGGCACAAATTGTACGCCCTAATGGATTAAACTTTGAGGTTTACAGTGGGGGGAAACCTGGCTAAATGTTTCTTCAGAAAAGCCAGTCAAGCGAGAAGGCGTTGTAGCACGTTAGTCACAAAGCCTTAATAAACTTCGAGTAATGAAAACCTAAGCAGGATCATTCTCGGAAAAATAAAATTATACACTCATGCAAACACCATTCACACATGTCTAGTTAGGAGCATTTGATTCATTTTGATCATGTCATCCTAATCATTAGGCATAATTAGGTTTATTATACATGTCATGTTCCCCAAAGAACAGATCAGTGAAGATCGAAAACAAAGTCTTGCCTCCCTCGGTTGCAGTGAAGCAGGTTAAAGATAGCGAATCTTGCCTTCCTAAGCAGTAGTGGAGCAGATCGAAGATACCAGCCTTGCCTCCCTCGGTTGCAGTGGAGCAGGTTGAAGATAACAGATCTCGCCTTCCTCCGTCGATGGCGAAGTAGGTCAAAGGCACAAGCCTTGCCTCCCTCGGTTGTAGTGGAACAGGTTGAAGATTTGAAACTACAGATCTTATCTCCCTAAGTAATAGTGGAGCAAATCGAAGACGACGAATCTTATCTTCCCCAGGAGTAGGGAAACATATTTAAGCCACAAGTCCTATTTCCCTGAGCAGCAGGGGAATAGGTTAGAAACTACAGATCTTATCTCCCTAAGCAATAGTGGAGTAGATCGAAGACAGTGAATCTTATCTTCCCCAGGAGTAGGGAAACAGATTTAAGCCACAAGTCCTATTTCCCTGAGCAGCAAGAGAATAGGTTGGAAGCTACAGATCTTATCTCCCTAAGCAATAGTGGAGCAGATCAAAGACGGTGAATCTTATCTTCCCGAAGAGTAGGGAAACAGATTTAAGCCACAAGTCCTATGTCCCTGGTCAGCAGTGGAGTAGGTTGGAAATTACAGATCTTGTCTCCCTAAGCAGTAGTAGAGCAGATCGAAGACGGTGAATCTTATCTTCAAGTGTAAGGAAGCAGATTTAAGCCAAAAATCTTATTTCCCTGAGGTTGCAGTGGAGCAGATTGAAGTCGATAATCCTATCTCCCTGAGATTATAGTGGAGCGAATTAAAAGGATCTTATCTATCTGAAATTACAGTAGAGTAGATCGCATCAAGTTTTATTTCCCTGATATTACAGTGGAATACACTGAAGAATTTTGAATCTTACTCCCCAGCGATGCAGTGGAACATATTAAAACCACATCGGTGAATCTTGCTTCCCCGACATTGCAGTTAAAAAGATTAAAGCTACAACAGTGAATCTTACTTTTCAAGCGGTGCAGTGGAACAGATTAAAGCCACAACGGTGAATCTTGCTTCCCCGACATTGCAGTTAAACAGATTAAAGTTACGAGTTACAAATCCTATCTCCCCGATGTTGCCGTGGAGTGGATCGAAGCACCAATTCCTATACCTCTGAAGATGCAGTAGGATGGAATAAGACTACTTGAAGAAGAGGAGCATCAAGGTCCAACACGACCGGGCAAAATTGGTTATTTTTAAGTCTTTGCTTCATTCCCGTTACACAACGATGAGCAAAGAGGGGCAGCTGTAATAACCAATATTTTCCCGGCCCGTTGCACAAATAAAATAACAGTCCAAATACATAGGCCCAAGTGGCCCAACCAAATTTAACCCCACTTTGCCTAGACCCTGGCCCAATCACGAAGCAGCCCAACAAGGAAAATCAGAAATAGAAAACTCCTAGGGTTTCCAAAAATTCCCAGCATCGCAGCAACCGTACCACGCCTCCACGTGCTGCGCCACGTCCACAGCTCGTACAGCCTCCGTACCTGTAAAATGAACAACAACACTAGATAGAGAAAATAGGAGAGAAGAGCATTTTGTATTTTTTTATAAATCCCGAACAAGGGCATGTATTTTAGGGAACACATCTTAGAATATCGGAGATAAGAACAACAGAGGTTGATTTTTTTCGATCTATTTACTCGTTGTTTTTTATTTTTTATTTTATTTTTATTTTGTTTTACGAATCTGTTAAATAAAAAGAAAACAACAAAAAAGAGGGGGAGGAGAGACTTACCCATAATCGCCCTACTGATACCCTCGCTGGAAGCCCTTTGTGGCCACGGAGATCGGACTGAGGGAGGGACGGGTCTCTCTTTTCCTTCAGACTTCAGGCCTGAAGGATTCGGCCTTGGAACAGGGCTCCAAAGGGAGGCTCAAAATAGCCCCTTTCGTGCGATGCCGGCCACTAGATGCGGCGGTTCCACGGTGGCGACCATGGCCGAAAGCCTAGGCCTATTGTGGGAAGGGAGGCCGAGAGAGATTTTTTTTGAAAATAAAAAGTGGAATTTTTTTTGTCTTTTTTAAGTATTTCAATGGCTCCGAAAACGGCGTCGTTTTAACTTCAGTGACCCGCGCGGTGACCCGACCCAGAGGAAGGATCTGCGTGTTTTCACTTCAGTGGGATATTTTCGTAAATGGTCCTCCTGCTTTTATAGCGCATCCGGATCAATTCTTTCACTTCTTTTAAATTTGGCCTATCATTTATCTTTTGCTTCATTTTAGTCCATATCGCAGAGCTGCATTTTGTGAGGATAGGGAATATTTCCCAATTAGTCCCCCATGTTATTCTCGCACTGCATTTTTGTCCTTCAATTTTATTTTATTTTCGCTTTTTTCTTTCTGATTTTGTTTTAAAACCAATTTAATCCTTATTAGCTTGATTTAATTTGCTCTTTTTTAATTTATTTAAGTATTTATATTTCATTATTTTTTGATATATTTAATTTTTAAATCTAACCTTATTTTTATATTTGTGCTTAATATTATTTTAAATCCTTTATGAATGTTGTTTAAATTTATCACATATTATTATTTTAAATTTATCATATAATTATTTTAAGTTTTCATGTATCATTCTTCAAATTTATTATGTATTATTCTATATATTTTTATGTAAAATTTAATATTATTTATATATCATTTGTGATATATTATGAATCCCATATTATTCTATTTTTACTTATTCTCATATATATATAATTTATCTCTTTTTAAAAAACCTACTTTATTATATTTCACCCATTTCAACTTTTTACATGTATTATCATGTATGTATTATTTATTTAGATTAACATATATATAGATATTACTATTTTATATATTACTTATTTGGATTTTCCTTATTTGTAATATTTACTTTAAGATTTATTTAGATATTTTTGTTTCACATAATATATATTTAACTCCATTTTTTTATCTATTTTAAATTTTCTTGCATATTATTTATTTTAAAATTTTTATACCTACACTTTATTGGTTTACAATTTCCTTTCTTTCATGATTTTTTGGTTATTTCAAAACTTGTACATTGGGTTGGTGTTTGTGTTATTTTGCTTGTTTCTTAGTTTTTTTATTATTATTAGGTTTTAATTACTAATGTTGATATTTACATGTGATGTGAGATTATTGCCTTTATGTGTATGGTATTTTTTTATTGGTATTTATGGATTATTTGTGTTCATTAACATATAGGTTTACGAATTATTGCCTCGCGTTGTATGTTATTATTTCATTGTTTTTATTTGTTTAAAAAATTACGTTTAATATCACTCGAGTATCAAGAGCAGTTTTATTCAAAAAAGTTTTTCAAAGGTAACACAAAGTTCGGTATTTGGGATCCTTGAAAGATTTAAGCCCTAACGTATTGAGTTCCAATTTTTCTCGTCAAATCTAAATAACCGAGATTATTCTTTAATCAAAGAATACGAATAAAAAAAAACTCATTCTCGAGAATTTGATACGTTGTGTCCTAATGCATTGGATATGACATGTTGTTTTCTCAAGATGAGGATTTTTTCCAAAAAATAAAAATAAAGGCAATATTCGATGTTTAGGAATTTTGTGAAATCAGGCTCTAACTTACTGGGTTTTGATTTTCTCATTTGACCCAAATAATCAGATATCCTTCTCAAAATGCATAGGTTTTAAAAGTCAAAAGATAAACTTAATTCTGAGGATTTGAAATGTTGCACTCTAACTTACTAAGTGTGATAATTTATTTCTTTGAAATCAGTGAGCCTTATCATCCAATTCATTTTATTCAAGATAAAAGGATCGTATTTTAAAATCTTTTTAAAACTTCGACAATGAGACATTAAACAATCAATTCGGTACCAATTTTGGGCGTCACGAGGGCGCTAATCCTTCCTCATACGTAACCGACTCCCGAACCTGTTTTCTCAAAATTCGCAGACCTAAAATTATTTTCAAGGTGATCCAATCACACCTAAATAAAAGATCGGTGGCGAATCCCAGAATTTTCATTTTTTAAAAGTCAAACCCTGTTTTTTTCAAATTTAAAATGGTTTCGACACTCACAATTGTCATACTTACTTCATGCAAAACCAATACTCAAGATGATGTAATCGAACTTTCTGTACCACTATCGAGGAGACTGCTTCAGACCATAAAATATTTTTTGTAGAAGGCAAACATAATCTTCCTTACCTTTGTTCTAAAGCCTTTCAATTTTTGCATGTATATGTCTTCCACAAGGTCAACGTGAAGGAAAATAGTCTTTACATCTAACTATTCTAACTTAAGATTGTTTGATGCAAAAAGAGCCAAAAGCGCCTGAATGGACATAAGTTTCACAATAGGAGAGAAAACATCATGAAAATCAACTCTCTCCACTTGATTGTAGCCCTTAGCGACCAGTCTGGCCTTGTACCTAGTGTCGTTTGAACTTGAACCTTCCTTCTTCTTGGTGTCATTTGAAGCCAACTATTTTCTTATCGATGGATGGTTTAACTAGTCGACAAGTCTCGTTCTTTTGAACTTCTTCCATAGCAATGAGCCATTTGCTAGAATTAGAGGCCTAAACTGCCTCAGAATAACATAAAGGATAGGTTGAATCAATGCTCTCTGCAATACTTAGAGCATATGCCACTAGGTTCCCTTTGAAGTATTTCTGTGATGGTTGGATTTCTTGCCTTTTCCTGTCACGAGACAACTTATAATTCGTTAATTGAGATGGTGAGAATAACTGTGAGTCAGATGAAGCCCCAAACTGGTCCAAAATAGTATTTTGATCACGAAAACCAACAAATATTTATTATCAACAATGAAAGTTAGGAAATATTTATTACCTCCTTTTAATATGTTAGGAGTTGGACCCTATAAATCAAAATGAATATAGTTGAGAGTCCCTTTTGTTCTTTGTACTGCTGAATTAAAACTTACCCATGACTATTTCCTGTAAGTACAGTGTTCGCAGAAACCTAACTTTCCAACTTTAGTGTCTTTAAGATAACCTCTTTTACACAATGTTGTCATACCTTTCTCACTCATATGACCAAGTTGCATGTGCCACAGTTTGGTTACTTCAGAATCTATGGAGAAAAGATCACATTTCATTGTCACAACACCATGGTGGTCTTCATAATGACATGATGACGATTTCAACACTTCTTCAGTAATTGCAGTCGCACCAATTACTGTTGACCATTGTAGAATGTACATATTGCCCTTTTTTTGTCCTCCGATCATAATGAGAGCTCCGTGAGAAACCCTTAAGCTGTTTGACTCAATAATAGTCCTACAACTATTAGAGTCCAAAATTTCCAATGAGATGAGATTTTTTTTTAAATCGGGTACATACCAAACATCTAGTAGGGCTCGAATAATATCGTCATGCATCCTGATTTGTATTGTTTCTATTCCAATTATCTTACATAGAGAATTATTCCCTATCAGCACAACTCCATCTTCAACTAAACTATATGTGGAGAATCAATCCCTGTTGAGACACATGTGATAGGTGCACCCTGAATCTAGGATCCATTCGGAAGTAATCTTGGAACTTTCGCTCATCAAAACTAATAACAAATCATCACCTCTTTCTACTTACCTTTCTCATCATTTTTGGCATCCCTTTTATTCTTATTTTAAATTTTTTAACATTCTGCTTTAATGTGACCTATATTCTTGCAGTAGCCACACTGTTTATCTCGATTTCTTATTTTTGATCTTGCTCTAAACTTACTTCGATCTAACTTTCCGAATTTTTGTTTGCCCCTTGCAACAAGGACTAAGGCTTATTAGTCTGACTTCTTATTTGGGCCTAAACCATTATCGAGTTTATTTTTGCTCAATAGATTTCCCTTCATGTCCTCGAACGAGAGGTTATCTCTCCCATAAATCAAAGTTTCCCTGAAAGTTCTGTAAGAAGATGGCAAAGAACATAACAATAATATATTCTGATCCTCGTCACTGATATCTGCTTTGAGATTCTTTAGGCTATTTAAAAGGGTAACAAATTCACTAATATAAGTTCTAATGGACTCACCTTCGGCCATTCTGAACATGTAGAGACATTGTTTTAGAACTAACTTGTTGGCTAGAGATTTCATCATATATAAGGCTTCTAGTTTCCTCCAAACACAGACGTTGTTTTCTCCATTAGAATCTCATGTAACACATGATTCGTAAGGCAAAACTGAATAATAGATATAATTTTTTCATCAAGCTCTTCCCATTATGACTAATCCATATCCGCGAGCTTCTTCCTTGTAACGAACTTTTTCAGACCGTTCTGAACTAGTATTGTCATCATTCGAACTTGCCACAAATTGAAATTTATAATTTTGTCGAACTTCTCAATATCGAGCCTTGTTGCTACCATCTTTAAAAGGGTTGAATGTGGAAATCGAATTAAGCTCTAATACCAATTTTTTGGGATAAACTTGTATAAGCAACGAACAAGTAAAATAAATGAAGAAATTGAAAAGATCGAACACACAAATTTTACATGGAAAAACTTCTCAAAAAAGGATAAAGAACCATGGGAAAAAGACGATTTCACTAATATATAAAATGAGTACAAAAGATGGAGAAAATCAAAAGAAAAACCCGGAACCCCGAAAGAAAAACCCTTCAAACTCAAAACACAGAGCTCTCTCAATTTATATATTTTCTGTGTGTAAACCTAGGGTAACTAAGGCCTATTTATAGGCTAAAATTCATAGATTTTATTACTAGAATATCCCTAGGTTAATCAGAGTTTAAGTGAGTAATTAAAACAAATTTTAACTGAGAGAAGAAAGCAACGAGAAACTTGAGGAATATGTTAGTACATCGTGGCGTGACGTTTGGTTGTTGGGATGAAGACCGATCGCGTCGTCGTGAAGAAAGTCTTCTTCTCATCGTGACATCGACTGCTCGTTGGGATAAGAAGTCTCCCCTCTTTGCGGTATCACTTACTATTTTGGTCGAAATGCGAGGCATATTTCCACACATATAATCTAGTAGATACTAAAACAATTTCTTAAAGAAAGTTACAGATACTAAATAAAAAGCACAATGACTAAAAATCAAAATATATTCGAACTTAAAGTAAAATAAATCTTGATAAGATTTGCACATGATAGAACCTGATCCTAAAATAATTTAAGAGAGAATTTACACATAACATTTACGTATAAAAGTACTTCTAATTTAAATACTCAAAGTCATAAAATATTGAGGGTTTCCAACACTACCAAATCCTACTCCGCAACAGGGACAAACAGTTTAATGTGAAAAGGTTTATTATTTTAATTTCTTTATAGATTTGTAATGTTCTTTTTGTAAAGGGGTTTAATTATGGTCAAGAAATAAAAATAAGTAAATTTCGCATTCAAACTCTTTAATTTTTTTCCAATTATATATAAGAAATATTCCACCTACATTGATATAAAATTATAGTGATTTTATATATTTTTTTAATTTTTAATATAATTAATATTTTAATAATTCAATTATTATATTTCTTATTCAATCCACATATATCATGCTTGTCAACTTTTGAATTAATTAAAATTGTTTAACTACATATTTTATATAAAAAAATTCAACTATTAAATATATATTAATAAAAATCATACATTAAATTCACGTCATAAAAATAACGAATTGATTTGAAATTTTATATATAATATAATTACATTAATAAATTAAATAATTAATCATATAAAATATTAAAGAAGAGGAAGGATTAAACATTAAAGGTCCATTTTCATCCACCACGCTCTGATTGGGAATAAATGGACGCTAGTCATCAACATTTGCTTTTACGTTGTTTTGTCAGTCCCATCACTATGGGTGATTTTTTTTTAAAATATATTAATAGTAAATAAATAAATCAACCAAGAAAACTCCAGCCCAAAAGACTAATAAAACCAAAAAAAGAAAAAGAAAATGACGGACATGTTTTCGAAATGCATCAAACAAAAATACAAATCCTACTCAGATAATTGGTTTCTCATTTGTTAGATCCAAAGTGTGACCTTTTCTCCTGAGGGAATTATGAAGGCAATTGCAAATATTTAAGGGTCAATTTGTTTCATAGAAACTGATAAATAATGTTTTGTGTTGTTTGACTTTTTTTTTTCTTTGGAGAGGTTACTTTTAATATTGACATGAAAATTTAAAATATTAATTATTAAAAAATTCAAACTATATTTGTTTGAAGAATAAACTATTTATTTATTAAATATTATTTCCATTAATATTTTATACCATTAAAATATTCATTTTTATATACAAAATATTTATTATTAAATATTTGATAAATTATAATATATTTTCATTATTAACATGTAATGTAAAATAATTTTGAATAAGATATTGAGAATTCTATTTAAAATTTAAAATATTGATAATTTTTTAACTTGCTACTAAAATTGAAAGAGCACAAGTTGGCTTGCTATTTATAAAACTGATGTCCAAACACATGTATGGGCAAATGTTTGAACACACACATACGGACAAGATATTTAATTATAAAAAGAAGGTGAGGTAAGGAGAGAAATCAACATATGATATCTGTTAACGCAGTTCAGATTCACCAATCCTACATTGTAGAGCCTCGCTTAGTGAATTTCAACAATTGCCCGAATCACCTATTGGCTTAACCCAATCTACCCTTACACATGAAGTAATTGCAGCCCCAACAATGAAGTCAATTGTTACAATCACTCACATCCAATAACCTCACTTACAACAAGGTTTACTCTCAACAAAAAGCCTAACTCAAGAGTGTAAAAATAAAAAGCAAAGAAATCTCAACACTTGATTGAAAAAACACTCCAAAGGCACACCTCATGTGCAGTAAATCAACAACCTTTATAGGCCAAGAATGACAATTTCTCCAAGTAACTTTTGATAAGATAAAACTCTCAATTAAAAGCTAAATTTATCTCTTAAATCATCTTCAATAATTATCCCTTGAATTCCTTTATATTCAAGTAAAACAACTAGATTGGTCTCTAAGTAAAAGAATAATGATAAGGCTTGTGATAAGATTGTCGATCCTTCCTCCTCTTCCACTGCCTAACGTTGGAACATTTTCAAATATTTATAGTATTCAAATAACTATAAATGAATAGGTGTAATTAATCAAAAGATAAATCATTTGATTATTAGTCAAAAGTTATATCATTTAATTTTGAAAAGGAACTATAACTATTCAAACAATATTACTTGAATAGTTATAAAATTAAATGAATAATTATTATTATTTTATTTATTCATAAAGACACCTATTGAAAGATGTCTCTATGAAAAGACATGAAAATTCCTATAAACAGGAATGAGATTTCATTTGGAAATCACACTAACAAGTTCTAAAAGTTCTTTCTACCCTTCCTTATTTTCTAATATTATTAGATTGTTCTATAAAGAGTTACTGTAGAAATTCTTTATAGAAATTGAGTTTCTTGTTATATATTACTCAGTGCTTAGTGGACTATTCTCGTCGGTGCAAAACGCAAATAGTCATTGGCTTCATTGTATCATCGAGGTTAATTTGCTTGAAACTCGTTTCCACACTGAAGATAGGTGGGGGAGAATATAACCTTAAAGATAGTGGCTTGTCCTATTTCTTCATTTTCTATTTGATTTTCGTTCGTATGTTTGAGATTTTCCTTACCGGAGATATGTATTAACAATTTTAGGGTTATATTTCATGGTGACTACCACAACACATGAAAGTGGAACACTAAGGGAGTTGGCTTCGAACTTTGTCAAACTTCATCGGTTTGATGGTAGCAATTTCTGACGATGGCAAACAAAGATCACTTCTTATTATCAACTTTGAATATTGCCTATGTTTTGGATACTTCGAGACCTGAAAGGAATGAAAACGAATCTATTGCTGCAACCTGAAAAAGGCAAAAAATGGGACAATGCTGATTATACTTGCATGGGCCACATATTGAATGGTTTATCTGATCGTTTGTTCGACACCTACCAAAACGAGGTCACCGCTAAAGAATTATGGGACAAATTGAAGACAAGATAGATGACTGAAGATGCTACAAATAATAAGTTTCTTGTCAGTCGTTTTAATAATTATCAAATGTTTGATGGTCATTCTGTTATGGAACAATTTTGTGATATTGAAAAGATGTTGAATCAATTTAAGCAATATGGCATGAAAATGGATGAAATGATTGTTGTATCCTCCATAATAGACAAGCTTCCTCCATCTTGGAAAGACTTTAAAAGAAGTCTAAAACATAGAAAGAGGAAATATCTCTTGAGGCTTTGGCAAATCATCTTCGTATTGAAGAAGAATATCAAAAGCAAGATCAGAACCTAAGTTCTGAAAATGCCAAAGTGCATATTATGGAGGAAGTACAGACTACTAAACCATTCAAGAGAAAGTTCAAACAGACTGATAGAGCACCTAAGTTCAAAAAGAAACAAAAAGGTTCATTTTATCATTATGGTAAGTCGAGACATTTCAAAAATGAATGTCAATTTTTAAAGAAGAAATCATCTTCTAAGGCTAATAATAACAAAAAGGTTGTTGTAATGATATCTGAAATTAATATGGCACAAGATGATAATACATGGTGGGTTGATACCGGAGCAACCAAACATGTGTGCAAAGACAAAAGCATGTTCACAAAGTTCACACAATGTGAAAATTACAAAGTCTTGTACATTGGAAATTCTTCCACCACAACAATCAAAGGCAAAGGATCTGTTGAACTATAATTCACTTCTGGAAAGGTTTTAACATTGAATGATGTACTTTATGTAACAGAAGTTAGGAAGAATTTAGAGTCTAGAAGTCTATTGAATAAGTTTAGTTTCAAACTTGTTTTTGAGGCAGATAAGTTTATTTTGTCTAAGGGAGAATATTTTTTTAGGGAAATGATATATGTATGAGAGCATGTTCAAACTCAATAGTATTAATAAGAACAAAAATATATTTCTGCTTATGTGGTTGAATCTTCTTGTTTATGGCATTATAGATTAGGTCATTTGAATTATAGAAAATTGAATGACATGCATAATTTAGATTTAATTCCTTTTTTAATAATAATATTGAAAAATGCAATAAATGTATGTTGACTAAAATTACAAGAAACCTTTTCCTTAAGGTTAAAAGGAAAACAAAATTGCTTGATAAAGATACATAGTGATTTATGTTATATGCTTAATACTCCTACATTAGGTGGAAAGAAATATTTTGTTACTTTTATTGATGACTGTTCTAAATATTGCTATGTATATTTATTGCATTAAAAAAATGAAGCTCTTGATAAATTTAAAGTTTATAAATCTAAAGTTGAACTTCAGTATGAATTATTTATCAAGTGCTTAAGACTGGATAGAGGTAGAGAATACTATAATCCAAATTATTTTGAATCCACTGGAATTGTCCATCAAGTTTCATCCCCTTACACACCACAACAAAAAAGTATATGTGAAAGGAAAAATAGAATCTCGACTAAAATGATAAATTCATTATTATCATATTCAGGTCTTGGACAAGGTTTTTAGAGAGAAGCTGCTCTAACAGCTTGTCATATATTGAATAAAGTTCCTAATAAGGAAACTAAAACAACCCCCTATGAACAGTGGAAGAAAAAGAAACCAAACCTTAACTATTTGAAGGTTTGGGGCTGTAAAGCTATTGTCGAAGTTCCAACACCTAAATGTAAAAAGTTAGGTGAAAAAGGAATTGAATGCATATTTATAGGACATGCACATAATAGCAAGGCATATAGGTTTATGGTAATTGAACCAAATGATTCAATTTCAATTAATATTGTTATTGAATAAAGATATGTTATTTTTGATGAAAATAGATTTGATTCTTTTTCAAGACAATTACAACCACAACAATTGATTCATTCTTCAAATGAGAATGAGATTCCATTGGAACAAATTGATAATAATAATGGATCTTGTCAAGAATCAAGAAGAGGAGGATTAAAAAGGTCAAAGATTTTGGACTAGATTTCATTATGTTTCTTATAGAAGGAAAATGTGAAAGTATATGCAATAAGATACCTTATTATTATAATACGGAATCTGATCCTATTACATTTGAAGGGGCAATGAAATCTCAAGACTTTGCTTTTTGGAAAGAAGCAATAAATGATGAGTTGGATTCAATAATGGGAAATCAAACTTAGATCCTAGTTGATCTTCCACCGAGTTCCAAACCAATGGGTTGTAAATGGATCTTCAAAAAGAAAATGAAGGTTAATGGAACCATTGATAAATTTAAAGCAAGGTTGGTAGCCAAAGGTTTTACACAAAAACAAGGCATTGATTACTTTGATACCTATGCTCTAATAGTAAGAATTTCTACAATTAGACTCTTAATATCACTTACCTCTATATATAATTTTGTTGTTCACCAATGAATGTTAAGATTACATTTTTAAATCTTGAATTGGAAGAGGAAGTGTACATGGAACAACTGGAAGGATTTGTTGTTCCAGGACAGGAGCATAAGGTATGTAAACTTGTTAAATCTTTATATGCACTTAAACAAGCACCAAAACAATGTCACCAAAAGTTTGACGAGGTTGTTTTAGCTAATGGATATAAAATAAATGAATCCGATAAGTGCATATATAGCAAATTTGAAAATGGAAAAAGTGTCATTATTTTTTTACATATAGATGACATGCTCATTTTTTGCACGGATTTGGAACACAAAGAAATTCTTATCAAACAAATTTACTATAGAGGATATGGGTGTAGCGGATGTTATTCTTGGGATTAAAATAACCTGAGATAAAAGCGTTATAGCTTTATCACAATCCAATTACATTGAAAAGGTGCTTAAAAAGTTTGATCTTTTCAACTGTATATCAACATCTACACCCATGGATCCTCAAATAAAATTCGTATCTAATGCTGATAGGAAAATTGATCAATTGAAATATACAAGTCTAATTGGTTGTCTTATGTATATAATGACTTGTACAAGACCAGATATTGCATATGTTGTTGGGAAATTGAGTAGGTACACAAGTAATCCAAGTAGTTTGCATTGGCAAGATTTGAATAGAGTACTTAGGTACTTAAAGAAAACTATTAACAATGGATTGTGTTATAATGGATATCCTCCAGTTTTAAAAAGGTATTTGGATGCTACTTGGATTACAAGTTTGGAAGATCATGCATCTACTAGTGGATGGATCTTCCTTCTAAGTGGAGGAGCCATTTCTTGGGGTTCCAAGAAACAAACATGTATTACTGATTCCACCATGGCAGTAGAATTTATTACATTAGCCCCTTATCTAAAGAAGCAGAATGGTCAAGAAATTTTCTTTATGATGTACCTTTATGGCCTAAGCCAATTTCACCTATTTCTATCTGTTTTGATAATGGAAAGTCTAAACACATTGGATTTAGACATAGCTATGTCCGAAAATTAATCTCTGATGGAGTGATCACTATTAATTATGTGAGTTCAAATGAAAATTTGGCGGATCCTTTGACAAAAAGTCTTGCTTGAGATGTAGTGGAAAGGACCTCAAACGGGATAGGACTCAAGCCCATTAATCAGAGTCACCCATGATGGAAACTCGAATCAACACTTGGTATAACATCAAGTCTTGAGTTCAATGAGACAAAGTACATCATAAGTATGTGGCTGTTAGCATTATAAATAAATCCATCCTATAATTAAAGTGGTAGGTACCCATAATGATAAGGGAATGATGAGTAATGTACTCTTAATGGACCCATAACATAAATATGTTAGAGTGTTATAATTACGAGAGCACTCTTGATGGGATCTACCTATGTGAGTGGAAATGTGGCCGCTTCTAGGAGCTCAAGAGCTTGGCTCTGATAGCAATCATGAAAAGAGGACACAGACACATGGCCATCATAGTGTCCCTAGATACTATGCATTGACCAATGTTGAAATCATTGTGTGAGATGTGTTCAGTTAATCAAATGGAATAGTTCTACCATGCAATTTCGATTAACTTTAACATATTTTCACTAAGTGAAGGTTCAATCATAAGGCACCTTCATTTATGCAAATTTATTTCCAAGAAGATCAAAATATAAAATATTTTGAAATTGAGGGGAAATTTTTGGAATATTTTTAAATATTTATAGTATTCCAATAGCTATAAATGAATGGGTGTAATTAATCAAAAGATTATCTTTTGATCATTGGTCAAAAGTTATATCATTTGATTTTTGAAAAAGATTTATAACTATTCAAACAATATTACTTGAATAGGTATAAAATTAAATGATCAATTATTTTTATTTTTATTTATTCATAAAGGCACCTATTGAAAGATGTCACTATGAAGAAACATGAAAATTCCTATAAATAGGAATGAGATTTCATTTGGAAATCACACCAACAAGTTCTAAAAGTTCTTTCTATCCTTATTTTCTAATATTATTAGATTGTTCTATAAAGAGTTACTGCATAAATTCTTTGTAGAAATTGAGTTTCTTGTTATATATTGCTTAGTACTTAGTGGAATATTCTCGTCAGTGTAAAATGCAAATGGTCATAGGCTTCATTGTATCCTTGAGCTTAATTTTCTTGAAACTCGTTTGCACACTGGGGATAGGTGGGAGCGAATATAACCTTAAAGATAGTGGCTTGATACACGCCTTGAAGCCTTGTCCCATTTCTTCATTTTCTATTTGAGTTTCGTTTGTATGTTCGAGATTTTTTCTACTGGAGATTTGTACTAACACCTAATGTTGATTAAGACATTAATGATAACATGAAACACAACTTAAGGATCATTTTACGCTAGTGTAACACACCATGAAGATCAAAGTAAAAAGTGACAACTTTAAATTGCACTTAGTTGTCTTGAGGGCATGTCCAAACTGTTATCCAAAGGCTTATACAGAAAACTGTTCAAACAAAGGATAGAATAAGGTAACAAAAACATGCAATTAGAGAAAGTGTTTGAACATGAGGAGCAACTTTAGATCCAAGGACAACTAAGGTCCTAACAAAAACAATTATATTATACTATTAAATAGATTTATATTAAAATCATATATAGTGGATGTGAGTATAAGGCCCAATTGTCAACCCCAAAACATGTTAGGTTTAACCTTTTACAAGGCTAATTTAACAAGCCTAAAAGACCACAAAAATTAAAGCTCAATTTTAGATGTGATATATATGTGGATGGGATAAATTTTTTTATTAACTTAATTCATCAAAATAGTTGTTTTTCAAGCTCAAAAGATTAGTTGACTTGTGACGAGTTTTTGGGTAGGATCTAGGTATTTCTGGGTTGATATTCCTTATATTGTTTAAAGATCTATCTCTTATATTTTAAATGCACTCTGAATCACTTGATTTCGAGTTCGAGAGCTCAAGTTATGACCGTTTTAGTAAAGATTCAACAAGCATAAGTTTTGGACGAGATTATTACAGGAAATTACAATTTTCGAGCTTTACTTGAAATTTAAATCATATTTGGTTTGATTTTAAGTCTTAATTTTGATTATACATGAGCCCAATATTGTGTTTATTGGGTTTTATATTCTTTATATTTATTTATTCTGAATTTTAGGATTTTTTGAAGTATTTTAAATTGTTTAGGAGTTTTATGTTTCTTAGTCAACAAGAAAGTTTAGTCTCACTAGAACTACTTCGTGTTTAGATTAATTAGAGTTTCATTATACTTAAGCGTTTTATTTTGATTTAATTAGCTGGTCTATAGAAAGGTTTCTTCATTATTCCTTAAAGACACTATTCATTATTTTGATTTATACAACTATTTGAATTTTAATCTTTGCAAGATATCTTTCTTATGTATTTAAGAAGTTTTCTTCTTGGTTTTCATCCTGAAGCTGTGGGAAGCATTCTTCACCCTCCAATTTACTAGGGTTCGACCTTAGAGAGTTGGCTAGAGTTGTTTGTGAAGCTTGTTGAAGTTTCTTCTTCTTCTTCTATTCAGTATTAAAACTTTTTTTATTAGCTCTTTTTATTAAAGCTTTTTTTTTTCAAGGGGGACAATCTTTTCATCATCCATCTTATCTTCATCTTCTTCTATTCAGTATTTTTCCATCTCACCCTAATTTTTATCTTTCTTGATTTTATGCTTTGTTTTTCTCTTTATTTTCATTGTTTCTAATCTATTTTGTTTCTTCTTTCAGGTTAGATTCAAATCTTTTTCGAGTCGAACAAATTTAATAGAATTTTTGTCCATTACCTTCTATCATTTAATACAATTTTAGTCTTTCAGGCTAAATAAATTGTTTTCACTAATTTTGTTAAGAAAGCCTCTAAAAAAATTTTGTCCATAAAATTTCCGAAAAGACATACTTTTTGATAGGTAAACGAATTTGAAACAATATGAAAATTTGTATACTATTTCTTAGGACTATGGGAAAAAATATAAAAATAATTTCTGGGTTGAATTTCTTGCTAAAAATTTCCATAATTGTTATTGACAATGTAAAGAGGCTACAATTTAAATTTATGGATTTCCATTATTTTCATATCGTGAACATATCGGACGAGAAATTGAACCTATTTTCCATTATTTTAGGTTTTCTATTGGGTAATTTATTTTCTTTGATTCTAACATTAGTTTTTTTTTTTAGTTTTTCTTGTTCTATTATGCATTGTAACACATTTTTTCTTACTGTATTAATAGGTATGAAAAGAGTTGCCTCTCCTTCCTCCATGCAACTCAAATTCTATTTGGAGTCAAAATTTTTTTGGCTTTTTGGGGTCCTAAGATAACTTTGCTAGAGAGTGATCCCTATGCATTCATTCTGACTACTAAGTCGATTACTCTTTAAAATTTACAAGTGAGACATTCTTAAATTATTTTCATTGCCTCTAAGAGTTGTTTTTATTGCGAGTGCTAACCATGAGGTTTGCTTTTACTTAAAAAATTTCATGTTTAGTGTTTGTGATTTCATATTCTCATAATGGTGTGCACACATAGTATGGACAAAGAGAATGGTAAATCTAGGGAAAAACATAGATGTTGTATGTGTAAAAAAAAACCTACATGGACATGTTGTTTAAAATGTCGTTCAACGTTCTATTGTTCATGGACTTGTTAGGAAAAACATTGATACAAACATAACAAATTTTGTGAGCTTAAATGACTTATGACAAAAGAAGTAGAACGAGATAGCAAGTGCATGTAACTTCCCTAACCCGTATCCACCGAAATATGGTTACAAAGTATTACTGGAGTTTACAGTACAAACAAACAAAATTTAAACATTTCATAACATATCAATCAAAAATCATACATATTGTCCCTTATACGAGCCCTTAAGGCCCTAAATACATGTTTGAAACAAGTCAGGACTAAAACAGGAACTCAAAGAATTTTTCAGAAAACATTGAAAACTTTCAAAGCTGTAAGGGTCACACGGTCAAGAGACATGCCTATGTCTCAGGCCATGTGGCCATTCGAAATAGGGACACATGGTCGTGTCCCAGCCCATGTCCGTGCAACTTACTAACTTGGGCTACATGGCCAAGCCAGACGCCCGTGTGCTAGGACGTGTACCCTTCGAAGTAACCTCACACGCTGGTGTGCCAAGCTGTGTGCTAGGCTGTGTAACAACCTGACTTGCAACCCTTTGAAACTTACAGGGGAGACACGGCTATGTCACCTGGCCGTGTGTCACACAAGTCTAAGACACACGCCCGTGTCTCTGACCGTGTGGACGAAAATAGGCCATTTTACAAGCCACATTTCTCACCCAATTTGGCATCCACCTACACTCAACATTGTGCATAAAAACAAGTCATATTAAGGCATCCAAAACAAGTAAAATCAAGCCTTAAACATGTGGTATATTCATATACAATCAATATGCCCTTAGGCACCTCAAATGAAAAGTATAAATATGTGCAACCATGAGATCCATGTAACCAAATGATCAACTAACTTATATGTACAATTGCCTCAAGACACAACATGTAAATCCTTTACCAAAACTTTCCATTAGGTACCAATTGTACCACACATCAATAGCATCAAAATACCTTTATGCTTACCAAAACAAGGCACCAAATTACCTTAAGCCTTTAGACATATCACATATATAAATCCAACTACCATTTTACCTTTCATCATTCAACCATAAATCATACCATACATCAATCATATAAAGAAAATATTTACATACCAAATACTAAACTTATATCCTCATCAAAGTGCCAAAACACAAGCCAAACAAATGGCCAAATTATCAACAAATCATACAGGCCAACTTTAGCCAAAACAACCTATACATGCCATTATAATCGAAATTAACCAACCAATAGTACCGAATGAGCTGATGGATAGTGTGATATAGCTCCGACAAGCTTCCAACCCGAACGAGCTTCCTAATCATGATAAAACAATAAAAATAACACAGAGTAAGCATTTAAGCTTAGTAAGTTCGTATAACATAGAATTTAACTTACCATTTTAATCACAATTAAGGTAAGCAAACATAGCATATCCCGACCAATTTGGCCAAAAGCCTAAACACATATTCACCAACATGCAAGCCATGTAAAGCAAATATAATATCCAATACACATGGATGAACTCTACCATTATTTAAATTGCATATACATGTATCATTCATTTCAAATATCAATATATCATGTAACATCATTTCCATGTATTTCATGTAAATACCTGTAGTAGTTCATATCGAACTCATATAATCTCATAACAAAATTGTGCCAGTTGAACCATTTAGAATACCGTTGGATACTCGGGTAGCACACACAAGGTGTACTAAATTGTAATCCGTCAATTCCTATACATGTATGCTCATACGAGCTTTGAATCGGTATGCTCTTACGAGCTGTAAACGATAAGCTCATATGAGCCAAATATTGGTAAGCTCATGCGAGCTGAATATCAGTAAGCTCTCTCGAGTTGGAAATCAATAACCCTAATGACATGTCATTTGTATCCTACAAATTCTAAAGGTTCAAATGGGACTCGGTAATCGTCGTCCGTCGTCGGATATGCGATCGGTATTCATATATGACAATAATGCAAATCACATACATATAATTAAATTAAAGCATATAATTACACAGTTTAATTACATGAACTTACCTCAACAAGTATACGTAGATACAAAGGTGATTAATATGATATTTTCCCCCTGTCTAATTCCGCACAAGGTTTATCTTGATCTATACGGATAACTTTAACTCAATTTAATACCTTTCACATTCAATTTAGTCCAACATGTAATTTTGGCAAAATTATTATTTTTCCCTTATAGTTTTAATTCTTAGCAAATTAGTCTCTAGGCTCGGAAAATGAAATTCATGCAATTTTTCCCTTACCCAAGCCTAGCCAATTTCTATACATACTAATAGCAACCCATATATTTCACAAATTTACCACATAATATTTTTTATTTTTTCAACTTGATCCTTATTTGACAATTTCACTAAAAATTTCTTTACAAAAGTTATTTATCTAACAACAACCATTCATATTTTATCATCAAACTTCAAAACTCAAGCATGCTCATCAATGGTAAAACCCTAACAATTTAACAATTTCACAAATTAGTCCTCGGGCTAGCTAGATTAAGCTACAATGATCCCGAAAATATAGAAATCATTAAAAACGAGACAAAAATCACTTACCAATTGAACACACAAGCTAGGCCGAATTTTAGGGATGAAAAATGGCTTCTTTTTTTATTAAAAATCGATTGAGGAAGATGATACTAAATGATATTTTAATTTGGTTTTAATTCGGTTTTAATTACCTATTTAACCTTCTAAAACATTAATAATTACACTTATACCAATCCATGACTTTCCACTATCACATTTATGGACTAGTTACTATATAAAGACCTTCACTTTAAATTTACATAGCTATTTAATACCTTTAGCTAATAGAACACAACTTTTGCACTTTACGCAATTTAGTCCTTTTATCAAATTAAACATGTAAACGGTAAAATTTCTTAACGAGATTTTTATACGGTATTTCTATCATGCTGTAGATAATAAAATAATAATAAAATAAAATTTTTTAACCTTGAATTTGTGGTCCCAAAACTATTGTTCTGATTTCACTAAAAACGGGCTATTACAGTGCATGTGGTTTAATGTGTAGAATCACAAGGACTCTGAATGTCCAACAAGTTCATTTGAGACAAAATTTATGGATTTATCAACCTTGCTCTCTCAACTTGATTAAATGTTAGTAGCCATATGACCCTTGCAAACCAAGGAACGTAAGTATGACCCAAAGCTTATTGAGGAGTGTTCTATTAGATCTGGTGCCCTAAGTGTAGTATTTTCGTCTAAGTACACTTGTAATTTTTTTGAATAGATTGGTTAATAAAATTATTCATGAATTACATTAATACCCTTTTTATAATTACCTTCATGTGGTTTTTGCAGGAAAAGAAAAATGGAAGCAAATGTTGCTCACTGGTTGTCTAATGTTTAACTAATACTAAGCAATATCATGTGGTCGAATCATAATATAGAAAGGAAACTTTTATTAGTAGATGAACCTAAACATGTCCTTAGTCTGATCAGAAATAAGCAAACCGATTGAAAAAATAATATGTCATCTATCAAGTCTAATTGGAGAGATATTTTGTCTTAGGCATAAGAGTGGATGACTCCCAGAAGATAGAGACATAGATGTCACTGGCTGGACTGATAGTACATCAGACTGGACACAAGGAGAATAGATTTTGAATCTATTTTTTGATTTATTCACTTGTGATGTTCATAGCATGGCATACCTAAATCTTGAATGGATGAAGAACTATGTATGTGTGACTTGAATGCTTTGATGTAAGTAAAAGTCTAGTTTCAAATAGATAAGGAACCAAAAGCTAGTGCGTTGGGTATACGAATTTTGCAGTATGTAGCAGCATTCACAAAAGTGGAATTCATAGCCTAAGACATGGGTAAATGATATTCTCTCATTGGAATTACATAACTCATGAAATGTAAACGTGGACACGGGCCTTTCGTCATTGTGCTGAATGACTTGATTCCTATTTGATAGTAATTTACTTTTCATAAGGAAGATGCAATGGTTACCATGAGATAAAATAGGATAATACCGAAAGTTCCTTGTCACGACGCAACATACTGACTTGGTCTCGTTACAACAAAAAGATTTCGATATTGCAACATGGCTGTCTGATTGCAAATGGTCCAAAATAGCACTAACTTGCCTTTGCCTAAACAACCATAATCACATTCCCATTCACTAAAATAACAAAAACACATCTTCAACATATTCAATTATAAACATTACTACCTTATCCATATATGTACATTTTAAAGATACTTTTATGATGATATCCATCTAATAACATTCAACATGTATATACATACTCAAATAGGTCATAACATAACAACATTCCATGTATTTCTAGCCTTGTGATAACTCAATTATACAATCCAACCATTTGAAAACTTTCAAGATATCGATTCCAACTTCAAATGTGAATATGATCACCTATTGTGCCAAAAAATGACTCAATCTAGGTACAATCCACACATTTAACAAAACAGAACTAAACAAACATTGTTGAGTCGAGTACCATGGATTTGATGCTGAATCACCTTTTGAAACTTTGAGTTCCACCTATACCTATGCACAGAATAAACAAATCGTACTCTAAGCAATAATGCTTTGTGGTACTTTCATGATCCAAGATAATAACATATTAACATAAGCAATTGGTCCTAATAAGTACAAATACAATATCTACCCAATTTAAATCCATATCATGCCAAACAAATTCATTATCAATTTCATATAAAAGTATACATGTGGAAATTAACAAATCAACCCATTCATTATTGCATTTGAAATGACCAATTCATACTAGTTATCAAATGCCAAACTTTATATCCTTTAACATCCCATACCATTTATGAAACAAACATGCATATCTTTAACATTAAATCATCCAATTCTATGATCAATTAGTATCATTTAACCATTTAACCATTTAACCATTTAACTTTCATATTCAACATGAATTCAATATTTATACACATAAATCACTGGCATTAAATAATACAAATCTCAAGATCTATTCATACAATTTACCTTTAAAATTCACCTTCCAATCCCTTTCTGGAATCTACCGACCTATTCGTATTCATTTCGACCCCCAGGGTTCGTTTCCAACCATTTTCATATTCTATTTTATTCATTCTCATTAACACAAATCACATTTAAAACGAGTCATATACAAGCAGTAAAGAAGCCAAGTTAGCTGGGCCAAAATGATAAAATTTTAATTTAATCCTTTAAAAATTATAAAGATATAGGCTATTAAAATGTTAAAATTGTTTTTTTTCTATCTTAAAAATATACAATTTAATTATGGCCCTCCGAAAAAAATTTCTGGCTTCGTCCCTGCATACAAGCATACATATAATTCCATATACATATAATTCACATAATTCATTTCGTTACCATCTTCTCTTATCAATCTATTCCATTACTTTTTCAAGTTTCTAATTTCATTTACAATGTTTCTCCTACTTGGACCTTAGTAAAATGGGCTCGGATACAAGGGTGAATTAAGTTGCTGACACAAGCTTACATTATATCAGGTTACCTATTCGAGCTAAACCTATTTTATATTTAACCCGAGAATCTCCAACAAATGCTAGATCTCATTATAATATGTACAAGCGCGCATATGTAACCTCCCAAACCTGACCTAGATGTTAGGGCTAGACTGAGAAGGCTACATTTGCCACCGAAATGGCTAAGCTAACTTACGCTACTTTTGAAGACTTCAAATAAACTCATTTTAGAGAAAAATCAGTAGTTGTACTTTTATGTTAGTTTAAAACATTTATTTATTGGGTCAACTATACTTAAGATTCATTTTATTGTTGATGGTGTTGTTTTAGAAAAACCGTTTGTTTGTCGCTCATCTTTGTAAAAACTCGATGTTAAACTAATGTAGTGGAAGAACCATTTTTCAAGTCATTTTGGAACCTAGTTGCCTTATCGATTTGTTTTTAAGAAACGGTTCATTTACAATGCAATAGAAATTACGGAACAATGTCAAATTTTACTTAAGCCTGATATCATGCATTTTTCGGTTATTATGCTTGAGTAATCCATGCATACAAAAATTTTCAAATGAAAGGTTACCAAATCACAAACCATAAATAATTAAAAATTATAAACCAAAACCAATAGAGACTGATTAATACTTATTAAAAATAGTCCGAGGTCAAAGGTGATTCTCCGTATGTCGAGTCTGGCCCTAGTTTCGAGCTTTACTTGTAAAGTTAAACACTATGGGGGGTGAGCTTATGAAAGCTCAGTGTGAGTCGAACATTTATTTAAACACCCATAAATAGAAAATATAGTTAAGCATATTACCGTTAACAAAAGAACACAGACCCATCATTGGAATTTCATATCATTAATTAAAAATTATAAACCAAAACCAATAGAGATTGATTAATACTTTTAAAAATAGTCCGAAGTCCAGGGTAATTCTCCGTATTCCGAGTCCGGTTCTAGTTTCAAGGTTTACCTGAAAAGTTAAACACTATGGGGGTGAGCTTATGAAAGCTCAGTGTGAGTCAAACAATTATTTAAACACCCATAAATAGAAAATATAGTGAAGCATATTAGCATTAACAGAAGAATACAGACCCATCATTGGAATTTCATATCATTACATAGTAATTATCAAATCGATGTCAAACTGTGTATGAGCATGAGTCATCATTCATTCGAGTAACAATCATTAATTTTGATAACATTTAATACAATACAATACAATACAATACAATACAATATAATACAATACAATACAATATGTAGCATAAATTAATAACATTCGAGTATGTCGTGAGCATGATGCAATGCAAAATGGTTCAAACCATCCGCTACACACCACGAGTTCCCCAGAACCTGTCTGCCAAACTCCAACAAATGCGAGCATAACTTGATGTGGTAAAACTACCTAATAAAAAATAATGCAGTAAAACTACTGAATAACAATAATGCAGTAAAACTACCGAATAAAAATAATTTAGTAAAATGCTGAATAACAAATAATGCGATATAATCGCCAATCCCCTTGGTATTCCAAATGCAATGAACTAACTACGAATAAATGCAGACTTAATATGCTGTCGGTACTTCATGAAACTATTCCGTCAACCACAAAATATCCCACCCAATGTACATGAATATGTCATACAATCTTATACATAGCCATAATTTAATACTTTTCACATTTAATTGACATGTTCAACATGCCCTCGATAAGTGAATACTTTCAGTGAATAGAATCAATGTCCCAACTTTCAAATTACCATTAAGATGACATCATTCAATAATACACAATTTCACATACTTTTGCGATTTTTCAATGTGCATGTATAGCAACCTTTCCAATATAACATACCAAATTTTCCATGCAATTATATCATGCATAAACTCATATTTTAGAAAATCATGCTATACATACAACCCGTCTCATACAAAATAACACAATCATGCATCAAAATATCAATCACATAATCACACTGTCAAACTAGCAACTTTGCTAACACACATCAATCTTTTAGGGCTCGAAATGTACCTGGTTTGGCCACTTAGAAACTTAATTATTTGGATATTAAGTAAATCCAATCAGCAGGCTAAATCATCAAATATAACATGATAATTATCATTATCAAACAAGTTTATGATTTTAGACCTACACCTTATTTACGCACTTTTGCAGCACACTAGTGAATCTTGAAGTTTTAAGGAACGTTTCACTAACAGTTATCCAAAAAATCAATACTTCATTTATTTCCTAAAAACACATAGATAATCTCAAAATTTAGGGCATGACGACTCTCTATATTTACAAACCCGATTCTACTAACCCCAAATTTTGGGATGTTACAACATATGTCCTTATTGACATGCCAACTGCATCCAAGCTTTTACTAAATTCACACGGGCAACATTTATATATATATGCATTACCATACATGTAATCATTGTTACTCATCTATCATACTCTATGTTCTATCGTATTTGCATTTTCGTACCTTGTACATTGTTCTATCACATGACATTTATGCATTTATTTCATTTCAATTCAATTCAATTCAATCCAATCCAATCCAATTCATATATATATAATTTCACATTCAGCTTTAGAACCATATCTCAATCCTTCATCAATCTATAATTAACTCATATCTTATAACATAATTCAATCCATTCAAATATTACAAACCATGTTTCATAAAATCATACTCACTTTCCATTTTATTCAATTTAGCCCATTATCATGGTAGTCATTAACAATCAATCACAACAAATCAATTCATAAAAAAACTATATATTCACCTCCATGTTCAATCATGCAATTAATATGTACATGCAAGCAATAATATCTATCCCAAATCATAGAAGTACAAATCGAAAATTTCGTGTCACCCGCAGAAGTCTCTCGCTTTTCTTTTCCCTCTCAATGACCATGTGTTGTCTATAGATACATACACTAATACAACAAACAAACAATTATCAACTTCCATCCAGTTCACACTTAATTACACAGCCACAAATATTTTACATTTTATTCAATTTAGTCCTTAAACTTGGGACAAACATATCTTTCGATTCCTAACTTTGAATTTAATCTGATTTCACATATATTCACTAGGGATCTTATATTTTATATTTTATATTTCTAACAAAATTTTACGATAGGTTTTACATTTATTCAATTTGGTTCCTAATGTAAAAAGTTAACAAACAAGTTAACTTAACTCTACAATCTATTCCCTTTTATAATCAAAGGTTAAAATCTATAAATTTCAAGCCTAGTTATTTGATTAATCAACAATGGCAACTTTCAAAAACTATAACAATTTATCAAATTGGTACATGGGTTAGCTAAATCAAGCTCCCATGACCTCAAATCTAAAAAAATTACAAGAAAAATACCTAAATTACCTTGATTAATGGTTGGTCGAATGTTGAAATGAATGAAGGTGTTTCTCCTTCAATTTTTTTTCTTTCTTTGTACGGTGGCTCAATACGGAAGATGACAATCCTCCACTATGGCTACAATTTACACAAGGTTTAACTTTAATTTAATTTAATTAACCTTGCTTAATTAACTAATTGAGACATAATTAAACATAAATTAATCATAATCATGTCTAAGTAGATTATGCCATCATTAAGCACTATCTTATATTCTAAAATCGTTTATTTACCACTTTGGACCTTTGGTTAATTTCTATTTAAGTCCTCAAGCCTTTTGTTAATTAAAACTCTATAGTGATTGGAATTTTACAATTTAGTCCTTGAGCTTTAATTAACCATTTTTTAGGCTAAATTACTTAATTGAACTTCAATATATTTTCGTAATAACTCCATAAATATTTTTATTTAACATTTACACACGATTTACGAAAATGGGGTTTTCAAACCGCATTTTCTAACACCATTGAATTTTGGGCCATTACATAGGAAGTTTTAAAAATATTACAATTTAGTTCCTATTCGACCCCAAGATGGTATTGAGCTTTTCTAAGGTCATATAACGATCCAAAAATGGTTATATGTATCATGTTTTATGCTTGTAATAATTATAACTTAATGATTAATGATAGAATTTATATATAATCAATTGTAGTTGCTCTGGCAACAAATGTGACATCTTATAGCTCAGACCTAGCGATTGGGTCAGGTATGGGGTGTTACATTCATGCCAATTATCAACATTTAAATTCGAACATCATAATAATGCATAGATTCAATATTATGCTCAAGCGTTCTCAAATTCAATTCTATGAAATAATTAATATGTTCACAATTGAATTTCTATCTTATTTTACCAATCAAATTTATTGAATCATTCCATAACTTCATCGACCCTTAAGGCTCATAACATTCATTTCGCATGACATTTCACATGCTATCGTTCATAATGTATACATCTGTATCCAATTAATTGAATCAAGCATGAATAATTCATTTTTTCATGTAAATTAACATAATCAATTACATATTACATACTTTGCAACCCCTAGTAACCAGACACGGACTCAAGATGAATATAAAGATCAACCTACCATTACACTAATAGAAATTTCACTTGTACATCATCGGTACATCTAAAGTAATTTGCACTCCGTGCCTCATTGATATAAACCAAAGTAATGTGTGATTCGCACCTCATTATTACATCTAAATTAATTTGCACTCTACACCTCTCGGTATTGTAACATCCCATAGTGGAGCCTAGAAGTTTGGGCCTGGCAAACTCCTATTCGCTAGTAGATTTGGTGAGTTGGTATATGCCAACAGGCTAGGTGAGCCGAAGTAAGCCGGAAAGGTTGGCGAATTATGGTCCACCAGAAAGGCTTGGCGAAGTGGAGTTCGTCAAGAGGTTTAGCGAGGTGTTCTTCACCAAAAGGCTAGGCAAACTGGTATTTAGCAAGTAGGCTAAGTGGACTATAAGCTCCAGTAGGCCTGACAAGCTATAGTCTCTTTTTTGGGCCAATACTCAAAATTAAGAGGTTAATTTATATCACAACACCATATACGTAATTATTTCCTACTTTTATTACAATTAGAGTATCCTAAGAACATTAAGACACTTAGTACATATAAATTAAGCCTTTGCCATTACAAAAAATCATTTCTGTTATTTTTAAATTCTTCATAATTATTTTGTTATCGAGCTCCAAGAACCTGGAAATAAGCCCTTAGAATCTAAGGTAACAATCTATCTTTTTGTTAATGTTCAGTAAGATTTGTAACAAAGGAAACTAGGTTCGTTAGAGGTCTAGTCTGTACGAACCTAGGTTCCCTTATTGACCGCCTCTAGATGTAGTAACGTCTAGAGTGTGAATACTGCAAATAACTATATGAAATCAAGGAGATGCCCGTAAGTATACTAGCTAGGTTGTAATATAGTTTTTACAACGAAGTAGGTGAGTGCTCTGAGGATTGTACCCAATGGAGGCAAGTACTAAATTAATATTAACCTAAATTTAAATAAAACTAATTAGTACTTTAGATAAATTATATTACAAGAAGACATAAAATAGAAAATAGTTTGGGTTTTACAATAAAATAAATAAACATGCAAAATAAAGTGAACATGGAAAACTAATGTATAAATCAACCGAATCGAAGGCATGCGTGATTAGCTCACTTCGGTGGTCATAACTAATTCCTATTTTGGGTTTCTACTCAATCAATTAGTCATTACCTTAGCAGAATCTCTCAATCTTCCACTAAATTAACAAGTCGACAAGAACTACTTATCTCTCGACTTTATAGTCCAAATTGAATTGGGGTAAGTGGTTCAAGGATAAGTAATACTAATTTTGGGTTAATTATCATCTGGATGACTTCCTAGGGTTGTTGAGCGTAGGGTTTAAGTTCTTCCTAACCCAAACAACTGATCCTATAAGAAACCCTACATAAAAATTAATTAACCACACTTCCACTCGCTAATCTGCCATAAGAGGATTAGTTCCTTATGGATTTCATCAACGTAATAAACTATATAAAATAAATAAACATTATGAATGAATCAAGAACAAAAATTTAAGAAGAAGTCATAATTGTATTGAATATTTGAGGCGCAAAAATCCACAGAGTTTGCATTGAATCTACAAACTAGATCTTCCAATGAACACGAATGGAAATAACTGAAAATAAATACTAAGTCTAAAAAGAATTAGAAACTGAAAATAAAATTCTAAGTTACAAAAACGGTCATTTCTCAAGTGTCTTATGAGTCAATTTATAGTGTTACGATTGTTCGTCGTCCTTAGCCCTAGGTCGACTGACGGTTTTACGTTAATTTCCATTATGTAGATTAAAATGTCATCAGCTCAGTAATACATTCACATATAGGGCCGATGTAGCGACATTCATTACTTGTGTCACAACATCGAAGGAAAAATTGCTTGGCTCAGGTTCAGATTCAGGGGTGTGTCGCGACACCACAAGTAGACTTGGAATTTTGGCACTCTGTTCACTATGTTGCAACATGGTGACAAACCTCGAGCTCTCATACCTTTGAATGGTGTCCTACACACTCACTATGTATGTTAGTCCTCCCTTAGGCCTCATTCAGCCACTAAGGTCATAAAATGACTCAAATTACACTTTTTATTGAATTCAAACTAAAATAGAAAACTAACTAAAACATAATAGAATTTCTCGTATTCAAGCTCCTTAAGTATGAAATCTATTTTGATATGCTAGAACGAATTACGAAAGATCACTTATGTTTATGTGTGTATTTTGAATGTGCTGATTGTTACTTATGTACGTATATTGCAATCCTAACAAAATCATCGACAAGAAAAGAAAAAGGAAAAGTGAAACTTGCCTAAGTATTTAGTAAATTGGTGAGTGTTTAGGGATCGCCACTTGTGTGTGTGAACCACAATATTGATAAGGAGCTTAAGGTTTTGACCAAGTTTCAAGAGTAAGTATTTTCTATATCTTTGTTTAATGAATGTGTTTAAATATGTGTTTTCATGAACAGTAAGTCGCGAGCACTTTTTTGCGGGTCTGTATGGTCTCATGTTTTGCAAATTCTTTGTAATTTGCAAGCTCTGTGTTAAGTAATTATTTTCGCAATATAACATTTTGAATATATAGGATATAATGGCATGCAAAAGGATTGTGAGTGCTCACCTTCATGTTTTATGTTTTAGGCAATGAGGCCCTGGGACAAGTTGGAGAGATAAGGGAATGTCGAGCTATGCTCCATTTAATGAGACATGTTGGTCTATTGGAGAGTGTTTAGCCTTGTGCTACACTTGTGGGACATGTTAAAGACTCTTTGAGTCATTCTGAAGCATTATAAGGAGATATGCTTACCCAACAGGAACAAACAAGTAAATAATATTGTGATTTGAAAAATCTATGTTTTTACTAAGATGTAAGTATATGTGATACAGACTTCGCACAAGTACGGTGAACTTTTTTTGTAGTTTAGTGACTACGCCTATGTTTTTGCCTAACTTATGGTTTGTACTACAATATGGTTATTCTTTCCTGTTTATTCATTAAGTTTGCAAAGAACTCACCCACTCATTTTATTAATCTTACATATATTTAAACCGTAAGGTGAGCAGTAACGAGGTGAGTCATCCAAGCAAAGCACTAGCAGTCCAAGGAAGATATAAGCGAACCCTTAAGTTAAAGGCAATGGGGAAAATCTTGTTTGGGCATAGAAATTTTTTTGGATGATTTTGCTACTTGTTTAGGAACTTAGTTATTTTCTTTATGAATCTTTATGATTGCTTTAATGTGTGAACTATTACTTTCTTAAAACAACCCAGTATTTCAATTTTACAATTTTAATCCAAATCTGTTTGATGTGTTCTTAAAAAAAGTGTTCACAATTATCTTACTTCCAAATTTAGAGTATGCCAAAATCAATAACATGAACATTTTAAAAACTAACAAACTTTTAAAGAGTTTTCCAATGTTACTAAGAACTGACAAGGGTTGTACTCTACTAAAAGTAAGAACTCCAACATTTGTCGTAGCATTTTTCTATGAACCCATAAAGTTTTTAGGTTACGGATACCTAGCGAACTGAGATCACATAATTGTATACTTAGAAGAAACTCACGAAGACCTTTCCTATTTAAACACTTATCTTTTAAAAACTTTGAAATACGCAAGTGTACAAGGGTGCGCACCTCTAAGTTTGATAAATTACTATGTTCCACAAAGTGCATTATTTTCCAAAATTTAGAATACACATGTTGTTTGTTCTTTTCTCTATATTATATGCTTCTAAGAAATTGTTGCTAAACTGACTAAGTAGGTTCGCATGTTACCGTTGTTGCGTACCCTAAAGTTTGCGTAGTAAGTTCACGAGATGGGTTGTCTTAAATTCATGTATATTTTACTCACCTATTTTTGCGAACTCTTAACTTGTTTTGTACGTGAAACACCTTAAGTATGCTAACCCTATTTGTATATAAGCTGATAACTAAAGTTTTGTTGTTAGTACTTATATGTTATTTCATTGCACTTTGATAACTTAAGCATATTTTATATTATAAATTGTCGGTGTGTTAGAGGTTAGGGTGGGTGTTAATAGAGAGTAACTCTGGTGGCTAATAAAGCATTCTATGGCTTAAGTTCAACAATTGGACTGGGTATGGGTGTTAATTTATTGGTATCAGAGCTAGCCAAGTTGAACTGGTACGTTAGGTTCGCCAGGTTAACTGGAATGGGTTACTTGGTATGTCAATACTTGAAGTGTCATGCATGATTTTCGTTTTTTTTCAAGGTAGGAATAGGAAATGCACTGCCTTTGTTAAGCTTTATCTTCTACAGGATTATTCTTTAGATCACTCTCCGCCATCCATCTTTTAGCGAACTGTGTTCACATATGTATGATTTGGCAAATTAAGTTTGTAAGCGTGCTTGTTAAGTTTAGGATGTGTAACTGTATGTTCTTAAGCTTGTGTCTTATGTACCTCTAGAGTAAGTAAAATGCCTCCAAGAATAGTAAATGTGAATCGTGTTAATGGAACTACGGACCCTCCAAAAGGTGACAGGACTTTGAAAATGCCAGTACTACCTTGAACCATTGGTGCAAGCTATGCTTGGAGCATTACAACATTATGTTGGTACGAACCCTACTCCTACCAGTCGAGGGTTGCTACTTGAGCATCTGCAAGCTCTAGGTGGTAAAGAGTTTAGTGGAGTTAGAGGAACTAATTGTACCAAAGCTGAGTATTGGCTCGTGGGTGTTGAAAAAAATCTTTCAGCAAATGGCTTGTACTAAGGAAGAAAAATTAGGATGCGCTATGTCGTTACTCATTTGCTAAGCCCATCGTTAGTGGAACACGATGAACTACGGAACTATCGCGGACAGACTAACTTGGGATTTCTTCCTAGAGATATTTAAGAAGAAATTCATGGGTGAACAACATATGGAAGTCCACAAGCGATAGTTTATAAATTTGGTACTAGGTGAACTAACTGTGGCTAACTGTGAAGCAAAGTTTGTGCAATTGAGCCAATGCGCAATAGAGATATTCTCGCAAGAAAAAGATCATTGCAAGACATCCAACTTTATTTGGTGGCTCATGATATGAATATCTTTGATGAGTTGGTTGATAAGGAGAAGGCCATTGAGAAAATAAGGGTAGAAACTACGCAAGCTACAACAGGGTCTGCCAAGCTTGTGCCTGGACAACATGCTTAAACATCCAAGAGGGATCACGACTCACATAACACTAGTAGAAATGTTAAATGTAGTTTTCAATCAGACCAATCATGACAGCAAGGCAACACCTAGGCTAGAAAGGAAGGTTCGCATAGATTACCAAGTTGGCCACTCTGCGAACATAGGCACACTAGGGAATGTCAAAAGTTATTAAGAGGATGTTTTAAGTGCAAATTTAAGGAGCACATGATAAGGGAATGCCCAAAATGAAAAGAGGAGTCGCAAGCACAGAACGTAACCCTCACACCAATGCGAGTTGGTTCACGCAATCGAGGAAAAGGAAGAGGTAATGACAGAAGGCAAGCTAGGCAGCAAACCTAGCTCATACAGTTACCACTCAAGTTAAGATAGGAGGGCTCGCACGAGTGTATACAGTTAGCGAACCACAGAATCAGGGTCCGACTGATGTCATCACAAGAACTTTCATCCAGTAAATCCTACCATTGTTTTCTTTCATTGAATCAAGATCCACGCATTCGTATATTTTAAGCAAACTAGCCTGTGAGTTGGGTATTTCATTAGGAAGTATGAATAATGGTATAACTGTCACTAGTTCTTTGGTGAGAGGGAATTCATAAATAGAATGTACCGACGATGTCCCTTGACGACTCAGGGACATGTCTTCTTCAATGATTTATGGAGATTTCTTTATATGGATTCGATGTAGTTTTAGGGATGGATTGGTTAACTGAACACAAGGTTAAGATAGATTTCATGTTTAAGAGGGTAATAGTGCTATTTGAGGAAGGGATGAAAATTGTGGTTGTAGGAGAATGGAACGTCGACATGTGCAAGTGGACACGATTGTAACAAGTAATAAATTCACAAGTGTGTCGAGTTATCGTACTCACAAGGAATGTACAAGTGAATACTTATGAAATGTAAAATTAAACAAATTGGTGTAGAAAAATATGATGATTTGAAAGAGGTGATATAAAAACTAAAAATAAACTAAGTTATTAACTAAAAATAAAATTTCAAATGCACGATTTCTAAAAATGATTTTAATCAATATGACATAAATGTGTTAGATTAATTTTATTCTTTAACTTAGGATTATTAAAACTATGTTCATGTTGAAATAATTTCATAGCAACTAGGTATTTTGTTAACACACAAGCTTATTAAAGTAATCAATCTTTCAAACACCTTCCTATGCTAGATTAATCAATTTTCATAAGCAAGTATAAAACATAATGAAGTAAATATATTTCTAAAATTTTGTCACAATAATCTTACAAGTTATGCAAGGAGATTATATTGTTTAATATATCTGCTAATTTTAATCGTCAATTACCTTAAAAGATTAAATATGCACCAATTAAATACAATGTCGATTCTTTATAATTTTAGTTTGATTAATAATTAATTTATTTGTTACCTTACAAATATAATGCAAGTTTAACATGGACATGATTTTATTTAATTGAACAAATTACCAATGCCTATAACAACACAAACATTATTTTAATAAATTAACTCGACAGAATGCAATTAATCTAACACAAAAAAGATTTAAGTCATTTTAATTGAATTAGGAACATCAAAACAATAAGTATTCATATTTATAACCACAGAATAAACTGAAAAGAGATCCTCTTCTTCTCTACTCGTTCTATCGATTAGAGGCCTTCACGAATGCTTGATTGTTGCTGCTCCAAGGGGCATTCTTGGTCTTTCTAAAGAGGGAAAATATACAAAGGGAAGGAAGACAAAAAATGGGAAAACAAAAAGGAAAGTGAAGAAGAGATGAATGGATGATGAAAAGTGTGTTCAATGAGGAAGTGAAAGGGGGTTATTTATAATAGAAATTGGTAGCTCAAGTTAGCTAAAAATAGCACGAAATCCCCCTTCACATTGTCGGCCATGCTATGTGGAAGGAGTGGTTGAATGAGTTTGTTATTTTTAGCTTGGAGTTTGAATGAAAAATATAGAAAAGAGAATAGGTTGGAACGATAATTGGGAAGAGTTTAAGGGTTGTTTTGTAAGTGTCGAAACCATTTCTATTTCGGAAAAAAACAAAAATTAGTTGTCGACTTCAAAAAAAAATTTGGGAGTCACCACCAATCTTTTATTGAGGTGTGATTGGATCACCTAAAAAATAGCTTTGGTCTACGAGTTTTAGAAAAATGGATCCGGGAGTCGGTTACGTACGAGGAAGGATTAGCACCCTCGTAACGCCCAAAATTGGTACCTAGTTAATTAATTATTGTCTTAATGTCAAAAATTTAAAAATATGATCCTTAATAAAAACTTAAAAAACGTTACTTATTAAGACTCTTATTATTTCGGAGAAAAAAAATGTCACACCCAATGCGTTAGGGCACGACATTTAAATTCCTCAAAAATGAATTAGTCCAAAATACTCGTGTAATAAAATTTAAAAGAATATTCATTTGTTTAAGATTTATAAAGAAATCGCGGCCCAATACGTTAGGGCACAATTTCTCAAAATTCTAAACTTGGAATATTTCCTTTGTTATTATTTTTTTTAAAAATCTTTGTCTCGAGAAATCAATACGTCACATCCAATACGTTAGGATACAACATATTAAATTCCCGACAAAAATCTTTTCATTTTATCTTTTGATTAATGACCAATTCTCGATTGTTAGATTTAACAAAGAAAATTGGAACCCAATACATTAGGGCTCAATTTCCTTGAAAATCCTAAATACGAGTATTATCTCAATTTTGAAAATTTTAAAATCGAGTAAAAAAATGATGTAATGCTACATTAAGTGTAAAATACAATAATAAATACAACAATGGCATAGAAATAAACGAAATTAATGTACATAAAAAACAACGACATGTAAAGTATCAAATGAACAAAATATAAATGAAAACAGAAATCAATAAGCAATTGAAGGAAATAAACAAAAAAATATAAAGAGAAAAAAAAGGTACAAAATATATACATGAAATTATAAAGAATAAAAGACATACACATGGGTTTACATATAAAATTTTGGACTATAGAATTTATAACAAAATATATATAATGCATTTATGAAAATAAAGAAAAATCTATAAATATACATATATATTATAACATATGTGTTGAAAATATAAGTTTGTATTTAAGCAAATAAAAAACATAGGCATGTGCATATATATATATATAAATATTCATTAGAAAAATATATAAATACATACATGTACATATATACAAAAGTAAAAAAAATTGAAACGAAATATAAAAGTATATATATGTATATAAAAGTTAGGAAGTAAAATAAAAATAAAAACATATGTATAAAATATATATAAGCATACGTATACTATATATAAAACAATATACATATTACATAAAAACGATGCATTCGCATGAATAAATAATAATAATAATAAATAATATTAATGATACAATATTAATGTTGCCACATAATAGTATTAATAATATTAAAATAATTAATTTAATAAAAAAACTAAAATAACAAATAGAGGATTAAATAGCATCAATAATCAAAGACCAATGAATTTAAAACAAAGAGTATAAAATTAAAAAAACATATATAAGGCCAAATAAAATGTAAACAAATTTGAAAATAATGAATTTGAAAATGAATAATAAGGGAAAAAGAGATTTGAAATCAACAATATACAAATCAATAAATAAATTATACACAAATCAACAAAATAAGAACGCAAGAGAGAGAAAAATTTGAGTAAATACTCTTAAGAATTATTATTACTCCCCACTTCCGTCCTTTACAATGAAGGGAGGGGCATCTATTTATAGTTGAGCCTCCCCAAATCCAACGGTATAGATTAATTACATCAACGGCTAAGATTAAAAGGTATCTACAAATTAAATCTCTAAGATTACAAAATCATAACTTCTAAGATTGCATATCATATCTAAAATTACATATCATATCTAAGATTGCATATCATATCTAAGATTACATATCATATCTAAGATTGCATATCCTTGAAGATTATGTTTCCATATGCATCAAGCTTGTAGATAGACCTTCAACCTTTCCAAGTAATGGGACATCCCAATTGGGCCAAATGATATAATTTTGGACTTTGTTTTATTATTTTAGGTTTATTATTTTTTTATGAGCCTGGGCTAAATTGGCCTATTATAGCTGCCCCTCTTTGCTCATTATCGTCTAACGAGAATGGAGCAAAGACTTTAGAAATGACCAATTTCGCCTGGTCGTGCTAGACTTTAGCGCTCTTCTTCTTCTTTAAATAGCCTCATTCCTTCCTACTGCATCTTCAGAGGTATAGGAACTTGTGCTTCAACCTACTCCACTGCAATGCTAGGGAGATAGGATTTGCACGTTGTAGTTTTTCAAAATTTGTTATCTTTAATCTGCTCCACTGCAACTCCAGGGAGATAAGACTTATAGCTTCAACTTGATCTGCTGCAACTTTAAAGATGAATTTGATGTGATCTGTTCTACTGTAATTTCAGAGAGATTCTAATCCACTCCACTACAACTTTAGGGAGATGAGATTTGTTTATTTAATCTGGCCCACTGCAATTTTAAGGGGATAAGACTTGATTTCTTGAGTCTGCTCCACTGTAACTTCAGGGAGATAAGACTCGCTTTCTTGGGTCTGCTCCACTGCAACTTCAGGGAGATAAGACTCGATGCGATCTGATTGCTGTAACTTCAGAGAGATAAGATCTGTAATTTTAATCCACTCCACTGTAACTTCAAGGAGATAGGATTATTGGCTTTAATCTGCTCCACTGTAACTTCATGGAGATAAGATTCGCCATCTTCAGTCTGCCTCACTACAACTTTAGGAGGATAAGGTTTGCTTACTTAGACTGCTCCACTGCAACTTCAGGAAGATAAGACTAGATGCGATCTACTCTCTGTAACTTCAGAGAGATAAGATCTGTGATTTTAATCCGCTCCACTGCGACTTAGGGAGATAGGATTATTGGCTTTAATCTGCTCCACTGCAACTTCAGGGAGATAAGATTCGCCATCTTCAGTCTTTTAAATTGCAATGTTGGGGAAACAAGATCCACCGTCATAGCTTCAATCTGTTCCACTACACCGCCAGGGGAGTAAGATTCACAGTCATGGTTTCAATCTGCTCCACTGTAATGCCAAAGAGATAGGATTCGCTGCCCACAACTTCAATCCGCTCCACTTTAGCTAATCCAAGCCTTAACGCCAGGGAGACAAGATTCGCCGTCGTGGCTTCAATCTGCTCCGCTACAATGCCAGGGAAATAAGATTCGCCGTTGTGGCTTCAATCTTTTCCGTTGCAACATCAAGTCGATAAGACTGATGTCTTCGATCTGCTTCACTGCCAGTACAGGAAGGTAAGATCTGCTATTTTCAACCTACTCCACTGTTGCTCAGGGAGATAGGATTCGCAATCTTCAACCTATTCCACTGCTGACCAGGGAGATAGGACTTACAATCTTCAACCTATTCCACTAATGTCCAGTGAGATAGGGTTGGGGTCATCGATATGCTTCGCTGTCAGTGCATGAAGGCAAGATCTGCTATTTTTAACCTGCTTCGCTGCAACCCAGGGAGGCAAGGCTGGTGTCTTCGATCTGCTTCGTTGTCGGTGCAAGAAGGCAAGATCTGTTATTTTTAACCTGCTCCACTGCAACCCAGGGAGGCAAGGCTGGTGTCTTCAATCTGCTTCGCTGTCTGTGCAGGAAGGCAAGATCTGCTATTTTTAACCTGCTCCGCTACAACCCAAGGAAGCAAGGTTGGTGTCTTCGATCTGCTTTGCTATCGGTGCAGAAAGGCAAGATTTGCTATTTTTAACCTACTCCGCTACAACCCAGGAAGGCAAGGCTGGTGTCTTCGATCTGCTTCGCTGTTAGTGCAGGAAGGCAAGATCTGCAATTTTTAACCTGCTCCACTGCAACCCAGGGAGGCAAGGCCGGTGTCTTCGATCTGCTTTGCTGTCGGTGCAGGAAGGCAAGATCTGCTATTTTAACCTGCTCCGCTGCAACACAGGGAGGCAAGGCTAGTGTCTTCGATCTGCTTCGCTGTCGGTGCAGGAAGGCAAGATCTGCTATTTTTAACCTGCTCCGCTAAAACCCAGGGAGGCAAGGTTGGTGTCTTCGATCTTCTTCACTGTCAGTGTAGGAAGGCAAGATCTGTTATCTTCACTGATCTGCTCTCTAGGGAACATGACCTATATAATGAACCTAATTATGCCTAATGATTAGGATGGCATAAAATGAATCAAATGCTCCTAACTAGACATGTGTAAATGGTGTTTGCACGAATGCATAATTTTTTAATAATTTTTTTTCCCGAGAATGATCTCACTTAGGTTGTCATTGCTCAAAGTTTATTAAGGCTTTAACATTGATGTGCTACAACGCCTTTTTGCTTGGCTGGCTTTTCTGAAGACACATTTAGTTAGGTTGCCCCCCACTGTAAACCTCAAAGTTCAATCCATTAGGGCGCAAAATTTGTACCATCATTCTCCCACTGTAAACCAAAGGTAGGAATATATGGCTTTTTCTCGATCCTCTCCTATCACAATTCAAGGATACAGGATCTAAATCTCTCTGGTCCCTTAACCATTCCCAGGGTATCGTACCAAAGGCTCATGCATAAATGAAGCTTTCTTCTTCGATGAAACCTCTTCCTACTGTCTGGTGATCATTGCTTACTTGTTTATTTAAGCTTTTTCATTTTGTTCAATCAATGTTTTTAACAACAAAATCCAAAGAGAAAGTCCTAATTTAGACTCTTCCTTTTCAGATTTTCAACCTTTAAACATTGTGCGTTCTAAACAATAGTCCTATTTCAGGTTTCTGTATTATTTAGAAACTTCTAGAGTAATATGTCAAACTTCCCTTGTGAAAGTTTTATTAGTCCATTAATCATTATATCAATGCAACATGCTTGCAAAAAGGGTATAACAATGGATGAGAATACAATTGGTTCTAAGCATAGCTCGAAAGGAATAGATTATCAAAATATAGTAAATAAGGATAACAAAGAAATTGATTGGGAATGTGTATCTTGGAAAAGAATGAAGTATTCCAATAATAGCAAATTCAATACAAAAATTGGATGCCTCAAATATCGTAGCTTGAACTTTTCTATACAAAATTTCTGAGTTTGACATGTGTTTAGGAGATCTACAGTACTCTGTCGATGTCCCAAGATGTTGTCTACCCTTTCCTGTTGATTCAAGATCATCATATGCCCCAATCTGATTAAAATTTGAACTGCTCTAATCACCTCATGCCCCATTCTGATCAATATTTGAGCCGCCCTTTTTGGGTTTTCAACTCAAATCCTCTTTGGTCTCAAGGCGCCCTTTGTGGGTTTTCACCTTGGCCTCCATTTTCTTTCTTCTTTTCTCTCTCTCTCTCTCTCTCTCTCTCTCTCTTCTTTTCTTTTATATTTTTAAATATTTTTGATTGAATCTGAGCTCATAAGATTTGGTATGTCCTTGTTATCCTTTTTGATCAAAATCGACGCTTTTCCAAATAAGGCCTTCCATATAAGGTCCTTTCCAGCTTGAGATAAAGTTCTTTTTGTATTGCAAGGATCTTCTTCAATACCAGGCCCCTTTCAAGGAATTCTCTAGGACGGACCTTTTTTGTGAACTTGCATCATTTGCTTTTGACGCATTTGACCATGATGGACAACTTTGAACATTCCTCTTCAATCGAAATTGGATTCAAAAACTCAGAAAGAATTTTGTCTTCAATAGGCAAAACCGCAATGGGCCCAAGAGAAAGGCATTGCCCTGGTAGAGTTTTTTTTTGCGCCATATTTTTTTTGGGCGATGTTGCATTAATCATGAACAGACTGCAAACTTTTGATATTATGCTGTTGTTCAAATTTAGTACATTGTCAGATATGATCCTTTTGGCGTTCCATACTAACATATGATTTTTAACGAATTTGCTAACTGTCGACTTTGTGACATTGGCATATGAAGCAGCTTCCATTCATTTAGTAAAGTAACTGACAATCACAAAGATGAATCAATGACTGTCAGACTCTTTTGGCGAGATCAACCAAATGACCTTCATGCCCCATATAAGGAGAAGTCATGTATCTCAATGATTTTTTGTAGGGTAAGATCCGTTTCTCGACTTGTTCTACCATCCTTAACAAGTCCGAAAATTGGCTACAATCTATGTCATCTTCAAAGTCATGAAATCCCTCTAAACACATGCCTCGCTCAAAAGGAAATTCTAAGCCTATAGCAGCGTCACTCATGTTATTGATATCTTGAGACCCAATATAAAAGAATATACAAAAGAATGTATTTATGAATAACTATTTGTACAATATAATTATGAATGAAAGAATGATGTGGAAGAAAATCCAAAAGAATGAAAGAATAATTATTTCAAAAAAATGAAAAAATATTGGCTCAAAAATGAATGCAAAGATATATTTTATTAGAATAATGACGTTCAGACATGAGCCTATTTCACAAAGGAATTTCTATCATTTTTAGGCTAAAAACAACAAAAATGTTCTGAACATTACTCTAAATAAGCTCTAAAAATTACAGGGATTTCTTCCGCAGTTCAATTACTTAGAACACTCCCAGATTTATAAGGGCGAATATCTAACAAGGTCCCCCTTTCATTTGTGTCTCCCTATATGTCATTGATGTGAACACTTCCCGACATCTTCTCATATATTGCATTCACCCCATTGTCAATCATAATTGGGTAGCGAATTTTCTGCATTAAATGAGCCATCCAACTTGACAATACCCATGTTGATGAATTTTTCAAATAGCTTTTTGAAGGTAATGCAATTCTTTATTGAGTGTCCCGTAATTCTCGCATGATAATCGCATTGTGCACTTGCATCGTACCATTTGGGATACGGACGCTGTGGAGGCTTCACATGTAAAGGAGAAACAACATGCACACCGAATAAGTTTTGATACAACTCCTTGTACGACATTGGAATTGGTGTGAACTGGAGTTTTTCAGTACCTTGCTTCACACATGATTCTTATCTTGATGAACCTTGCTGATTAGCAATCGATTTGCTGTACGTATTCACGCTGTTCACCTCATTTTCTTTTTCTTTTGAGGCTTGCCTTCTATTATTTCCTCCAGCATCAATCTTTCTGCTCCTTATGGCGCTTTCAATCATTTCAACATTCATGATTATGTCAGAAAATCTTTTTGTGGCACTCCCTAACATATGTGTGATGAACGGAGCTTTCAATGTATTTATGAATAGCATTGTCATTTCCCTTTCCAAGAGCGGTGGCTGAACTTGGACGACGACCTCCCTCCACCTCTGTGCGTATTGCCTAAAACTTTCACTAGACTTTTTTTCCATGTTTTGTAGAGTGATTCTATCAGGTACCATGTCAGTTACATGATTGTACTGCTTTATGAATGCCTGTGCTAAACTTTCCATGAATTAATCTTTGGACGACTCAATTGATTGTACCACTTGGACGCTGCCCCTGTGAGGCTATCCTAGAAACAATGTATCAGCAACTGGTCATTACTAACATACCCAGTCATCCGCCTACAAAACATAGTAATATGGGCTTCGGGACTACTAGTTCCACTATACTTCTCAAACTCGGGCATTTTGAATTTGCAAGGGGGTACTAAATCCAAAACCAAGCTTAATTCTTTAGCGTCAATCCCATAGTAGCTCTCAGCACATTCTATTGCTCTAAATTTCCCTTCCAGCCATTTATACTTTTCTTCTAGTTGTTTTGGAAATTCATCCTTCATTTTCTCTTTTTCAGCTATTTCGTCGAAGTCTAGGATAGCAAGATTAACAAGGTTGTCTCCGGGGTTAGAGCCTGATCCAGCTTGAAAATTCATTGGTGTTACAGCACCGGTCTGAAACTGCTGAGGCTTGATGGTGCCAGAAGATTTGCTCGGATATACCTCAACATGCTGAGGGGTAAAGCCTTGGGGATAAACAGGTCCCTCACTGTCTCCTTCTTCAACATTAAGCACAGAGCCCTTTCCTTTATCAGTTCCTCCGGTCAACAACTGAGTTAATCGAGCCATCATACTCCCTTGAGATTCCATCATTTTGTCCATCATTTTTTGCTGAATTTTCTCAAGTTGTTTAGTCATTTGTTGTTGAAGCAGATCCTACATCTCCTTTTGGAACTGTTCTAGCATTTCCATCCTTTGGGCTATGTCATTAGTTTTTGATCGAGTACCGTGGCGGTGTTTGGTGGGTTGGTTGGTTTCTAGATTAACTGAAATAAATTTACTCAATTAGACTCTTTCAATGCATATGATGTCATATAATGCAGACGCATGAAATGAATGCCTAAAGAGACATTGATTCTGATTCAATTACATTTAGAAAACCTTTCTAGAAAACAAATATTTTTACATAAAATGGATATTTATAAGGCCTTGCCCTCATAGGCGAAGACATTCGATCCTCTTCTTCATTCGAGCGTTAAGATAAATCTCACGAAATCTTCAAAAGGGACGTCTCTTCCATCTCCTCTTTGCTTGATCCGGGCTGTAACTCATTGATCACTCATCCTCGTGATGCTCGTTGGCTTCTCTTTAAGAAAGTTCAGCGGCTCTCGAATAATCTTTGTTATCTTGAATCCTTAGGCAATGGAGCCATAGTCGTGTAGTCCTCCATTAAACTATCATCCTTCTCTTATCACGTTTTCTTCGATCATATTCGGACAACCATATTATCATCCACTTTATCAAGTAACTCATTTTCTTATGACAAGCTCTCTATTTAGCAACTGAACGTGAATCAAAACATCTTTTTTATAATGAAAATGCAATGCAATCGCAACCAAAAAAGAAAACAGGTTAGTACAAAGTTAAAGCAAGAATAAATAGAAAACCTATTCGGGTGACCACTAGGGGTTTGACATAGCTCTACCTAGGGCAAGTTCCTAAGGTTCATTATATGAGGTTCGGTTTCTAGGGCAAAGGTACCCGAACCAGCAGATTCCTCGATCTTCACCCATTATAGGCTCATATAGATCAAGTTCGGTTCAGGGGAACACATTTTCCCTATGACTATACGGAGATGATAATCTCACGAAGGCATAGGTACCGATGCATTCCGAAAGCGATCCAGTATCCTATACGGAGGTGAAAACCTCACGAATGAATAGTTTCTCACTCCCACTTAAAAGGGTAAAATCATTCAACTCATGTAATGTATAATGCAAAGATCAATTAATCAAGAAAATAATGAATGCAAAAGAATCTCATGAATTTTTTAAAAAAAATATTTTCTCGACCATAAGACAAAAATTAATCAACTTTGTGCCTCGACTCTCTTATTTTTTAACAATTCCCCAGTGGAGTCGCTAAGCTGTCGAAACCATTTCTATTTTGGAAAAAAAACAAAAATTAGTTGTCGACTTTAAAAAAAACAAAAATTGGGAGTCGCCACCAATCTTTTATTGAGGTGTGATTGGATCACCTAAAAAATAGCTTTTGTCTACGAGTTTTAGAAAAATGGATCCGGGAGTCGGTTACATACGAGGAAGGATTAGCACCCTCGTAACACCCAAAAATTGGTACCTAGTTAATTAATTAGTGTCTTAATGTCGAAAATTTAAAAATATGATCCTTAATAAAAACTTAAAAAACGTTACTTATTAAGACTTTAATCATTTCGGAGAAAGAAAATGTCATACCCAATGCGTTAGGGCATGACATTTAAATTCCTCAAAAATGAATTAGTCTAAAATACTCGTGTAATAAAATTTAAAAGAATATTCATTTGTTTAAGATTTATAAAGAAATCGCGGCCCAATACGTTAGGGCACAATTTCTCAAAATCCTAAACTTGGAATATTTCCTTTGTTATTATTTTTTTAAAAAAAATCTTTGTCTCGAGAAATCAATACGTTACATCCAATACGTTAGGATACAACATATTAAATTCCCGACAACAAGCTTTTCATTTTGTTTTTTGATTAATGAGCAATTCTCGATTGTTAGATTTAACGAAGAAAATTGGAACCCAATACGTTAGGGCTCAATTTCCTTGAAAATCCTAAATACGAGTATTGTCTCAATTTTGAAAATTTTAAAATCGAGTAAAAAATGATGTAATGCTGCATTAAGTGTAAAATACAATAATAAATACAACAATGGCATAGAAATAAACGAAATTAATGTACATAAAAAACAACGATATGTAAAGTATCAAATGAACAAAATATAAATGAAAACATAAATCAATAAGCAATTGAAGGAAATAAACAAAAAAAAATATAAAGAGAAAAAAAAGGTACAAAATATATACATGAAATTATAAAGAATAAAAGACATACACATGGGTTTACATATAAAATTTTGGACTATAGAATTTATAACAAAATATATATAATGCATTTATGAAAATAAAGAAAATATATAAATATACATATATATATTATAACATATGTGTTGAAAATATAAGTTTGTATTTAAGCAAATAAAAAACATAGACATGTGCGTATATATATATAAAAATATTCATTATAAATACATACATGTACATTTATACAAAAGTAAAAAAAAATTGAAACTAAATATAAAAGTATATATATGTATATAAAAGTTAGGAAGTAAAATAAAAATAAAAACATATGTATAAAATATATATAAGCATACGTATACTATATATAAAACAATATATATTACATAAAAACGATGCATGCGCATGAATAAAAAATAATAATAAATAAATAATAATGATACAATATTAATGATGCCACATAATAGTATTAATAATATTAAAATAATTAATTTAATAATAAAAACTAAAATAACAAATAGAGGATTAAATAGCATCAATAATCAAATACCAATGAATTTAAAACAAAGAGTATAAAATTAAAAAATATATATAAGGCCAAATAAAATGTAAACAAATTTGAAAATTATTAATTTGAAAATGAATAATAAGGGAAAAAGAGATTTGAAATCAACAATATACAAATCAATAAATAAATTATACACAAATCAACAAAATAAGAACGCAAGAGAGAGAGAAATTTGAGTAAATACTCTTAAGAATTATTATTACTCCCCACTTCCGTCCTTTACAATGAAGGGAGAGGCATCTATTTATAGTTGAGCCTCCCCAAATCCAATGGTACAAATTAATTACATCAACGGTTAAGATTAAAAGGTATCTACAAATTAAATCTCTAAGATTACAAAATCATATCTTCTAAGATTGCATATCATATCTAAGATTACATATCATATCTAAGATTGCATATCATATCTAAGATTACATATCATGTCTAAGATTGCATATCCTTGAAGATTATGTTTCCATATGCATCAAGCTTGTAGATAGACATTCAACCTTTTCAAGTAATGAGCCATCCCGATCGGGCCAAATGATATAATTTTGGACTTTGTTTTATTAGTTTATTATTTTTTATGAGCCCGGGCTAAATTAGCCTATTATAGTAAGTATTGACATCACCTTAATTTTTTTGATTTGGGTAGCAAGTAGGGATGGTTTGGGCTGCTCTCTTGGGCTTGTTCATCCTTCTTCTTAATTTGCTCAATTCAGGCCCCATTTGTTCGCTTCAAGCTGTTCACTTTTCCTAATAAATATTAAATCAGACCAGTTGATTAAATAAATTCCAAGATCATAAAATGAAGTCCTCCATAGTTTTTAATTCATCAGCTTTTTCTTCAAACATGCGTCAACAATTAATTTTTTCAAGGTGACTATCGAGCTGATTTTTTCACATTTTGTGTACACTGTAAAAAATAACCCAATTTATGCAAAATTATTATAAAAATAACTAAAATTTATAATCTTTTATAAATTAAGTTCAAATTAATTATTTTATAATAAAAGGAATGAAAATATAGAAGTGAATTGATATTGTACACTAAGTAGGATCCTAGGAAAAAGAGGTGACTCAAGTTTGACTGCTTAAATACCAAACTTTTCCTAGATAGTTCCAATCCTAGACATGTACATATCTATTACCACAGTTCTTTTTTTGCAAATTGTTTAATTTTATTAATGATTTCAACCTCTTGTTTTATTATGCGAGAAATAGAAATATCCTAAAAGAACTTAAAACTAAAAATATCCTAAAAAAGAAACATAAAGTAAAGACATTTTCTCCCCTTTTATTTATTTGTAGACCCCTCAGAATTTGACCCATCTTTTGCTTCATCGTCATTGTTTTTGCTTGAATCGCCTTGTTCCTTCCTCGACATTGGAGTCCATGGATCGAATATGAAGTCTGGAAATTCTGGCAAAAAAATGAAAGGGTTGTGAGATATTGTCTTAAAAGTATCTCTAATTGAGTCATCCCGTATTTTTTAGTATCTCCAATAACCCCATTACCGTCATTGCATACGTTGTAGTAAGTCCATCAACTTTGACAACTCATCTTGAAGATTTAGGCTAGGCGAATGAGTTTTAAACATTGGGGAAGTCATGTCAGGTTGAAGATTTTGTTCAGTCTGTTCTGCCAAGTCAAAAATTTCAATTGGCTGCACTGGTTCTGGTTCTGTAGGAACATCCTCTTCTTCAGTGTCATTGTTTGATTCAGCTTGCTTCTGTAGAATTTTCTGCTACTTAGATAAGGTCACAATCGATGATTGTACCTAGGCTATGTCTTGTAGTCTTTACATTTGCACGAATACTAGCCTTCAAGCATAAAACTGTTATCATAAAAGGGAAATAGGCTGGACCAGAACCTCTTGTGACACAATTTTGAATTTCTTTTACAATGATTTTTCCCACATTAATGGTTTTTGCTGTCATAGTTGAGTATAGCAAGACCATTTGTTCCACTGAAATCGTAGTCCAATGTGAGATAGGCATAAGACAAAAGCGAATAAAATAAAACCATACCTTCGCTAATGGGGTCAAGTATTCTCTGTGAAAAGTATGAGTCTCATGTTTAGACAGAGTCCTCTTAGAACCCCAAACTATACCTTAAATTAGAATTTTTTACAATTTATTCGTCTCAATATTTTCCATTAAGGAAGAATATTCGTCATCTTCGAAATCAAGTAATTCATAAAATTCATTAATGGAACTTGGGTTTAGAGGTAGCTTAACTCCTTGAACGAAAACTTCTATTAAAGCACTTGAGGTCAAATTCGCGTAAAATACCCGAACTAACTCATCATCTGAATTTAGCCTTCTATCACAAAACACTTCCCACTTTAAAGTTTTAACAACTTTTTGAATGCTCGCCATGAAATCAATGTAGTTACTTTTTCCCAAAGTAAAACCTTTCTCCGGAAGCATTTTTTGTTTCTTAAATATGCTACTGTATCTTGCCTTAGCTTCTTTAGAATGGAACTTGTCTTGTGATTCTTCAATTTGGACAAATGCTCGAGTTCTTTTACAAGGCATGATTCTACCTAAACATCAAATATGAAGGAGACAAGTAATGATTTCCAAAAATTTAAATAGAATAAAATATTAACAATTCATATAAAATTGAAAAGTTAAATTATCAAATTAAATTAAAATATTAGGAAGAAATTTCTTACCACCTTTGTTTAGAATTGATGACAACACAACGGATAAATTGATGGTTGCGATGGGTAGGTTTAAGGGTGGCTAACGGTGGGTTTTGTGGTGGAATTAGGCGGCGCATTGACTTTTGGTAGTTGCTAGTAGATGGCTAGTAGATGGCCGAATGGTGGCTTGAAGGGTGCGACAAGTTGCAACAATTTTGGGGCAGCGGCTTGGTGCGAGGGAAGCGAGGGCTTGCGGTTGCTGTGGAGGATGACCAAGGTGTGTGGCTACTGCTGCTAGCAGCAAAGGATGTGCAGTGCAAGGTGGGAGAGGATGCAAGGTGCTGCTCAATGGTAGTGGAAAAGAAAAGTGAATGGGTGAGGCCAGTGATAGTAGGGGTTTTATGGGTGAGAGGCCGACGGTGAAGAGAATGTATGGTAAGGGAATAAAGGTGGTGGTATTTAAAGTGTAAGTAAAAGTGTCTTTAACTCAAATTTTCAAGTAAAATAATAAAAAAAATATTACTACTCCTAATGTTATACAAAGTTAATAACAATTAATCTATATATATAATATATAGTATATTAATATGTTATTTGTTATTATCTTGTTTATTAAAAATAAAAAATAAAAACTTTTATTTTAGCTGTTTGAAATATTTATAGAAAATACAGCTAATTTTTGAAAATAATTCAATTAAGTACCTATACTAGAAAATAATTTGGAAATAAATTTGAAAACTAACAATTGGATCAAAATTGAACCTTTTATTTAGCAAATTAAAATTTATTTTTCCACTTAAAAAATAATTTCTCGAAAAATTATGTTAAAATCAATTTCCAGAAAAGATTGGAGGGGTCACTGGCTGTCCCACTTAAATTTAATCTCTTAGGTAGAATATATTTTGACATAATAATCTCAAAAATATAACCTAAGTTATTTATCTAAAAATAAGAAAGAAAAATTAAGAATTCGATAAAATGAGCGAGGTTTTATTTCACTCTACTTTATCACTACAGTAATGTTTCAAGCGTTGAGCATTACTCTGAAATTACCTTTCTTACCGTGAAGCTCAACAACCTCATATGGGAAGATTTGATGAATAGTGAATGGACAAGACCAATAAGATTTTAACTTATATGGAAAGAAATTTAATCTAGAATTGAACAACAAAACTTCCTGACTTGCTTCAATTTCTCGAAATCGGATGTGCTTGTCATGCCATCTTTTCAATCTCTCCTTAAACAATTTGGCATTTTCTTATGAGAACATTCAAAACTCTTCTAATTCATTAAGATGAAGCATCTATTTCTCTTTAGCAAGATTGAGATCGAAATTGAGCTGCTTGAGAGCCCAATAAGCTTTATATTCTAACTCCAAGGGAAAATGACAGTATTTCCCAAAAACCAATCAATAGGGAGACATCCCTAAGGGTGTTTTGTATGATATCTTGTAGGACCATAAAACATCATCCAGTCTTTTGGACTAGTCTCATCTATCACATCCCACTTTTTGATTATTTAAGCAACAGTGAAACAATCATCTCCTATGTTTTAAATTAAATGCGCAAGATTGGACACAACGGAATTCATGGTCAAATGGTTTAGTAACCTAGTGGTCCAAGGTTTAATCCACATTGTTCACTCTTATATTTATTTTTTTGACAATTTTTTCCCCTTGTTTAATGTACCTGTCGTCCACCTTGTTCACCATAAAGAGGAGAATTTGTTTCCTCCATTTGATGGTCAAACTTGCTATAGTTAGGGGGTACATGATCCCTTTTTTGCTCCATGTCCCCCTCCTTTGCCATAACCTGTCCTCTTACCATGTAGCTTGATACATTGAACCCGACCATAGTTAACCAAGCTCCTCCCATGCCTTTCCCATCCATACCCCTCTCATTCTCACTTTCTTCCATTTTTCATTTCTTTATCATCATTTTCCTCTGCATTTCTTCAAATAACCACCACTTTTCCTCCAAAACACTTTTCTTCCTCCACCATGAACCAAACAACCTTCCACCCATTACCACCTCTCATAGCCACCGCTCCTTCTTTTTTCTAATCACCATCCTCTCATTGTCACCATGAGATCTACCATGGTCGCCATTGCGAGTCTATTTCCTCCTCCACTATTTCTTTTATTTTCTTCTCATTCTTCTTTCTTCTCATCTCCTTAGCTGAACCTCTGGACTCCACCATTGTTGAACCATTGTCGAACCACTGTTGAACATTTTTCAAAGATCCATACTAATATGTGTTAATTATGTGATAGATAATCTTGGAAGGTAGATCGAGTGAAATCGACTAATAAGGGTTGAAGCAAATCGAATTTACAATCTAGGGTGTGGGCTTGTTACTATTTGTTTATTGTGACATCAATATTTTATTATTAACAAAATAATTATATTAAATTATGAATACACTAAATATTTGTAAAGAGATGTATAACTCATTGAGATGGATACCAAGTAAGTGTTCTAACCAAGTGGATCTATGAAATACATGACAAATTATATGCTTACGATTGTGAATGTGAATGTGTTATATATGTGATATATGTGTATATATGTGTAATAAATCAAGATCGATGATCTAATGTGAAAAAGCATGTTATAAATGTTAAAAGTGAATATTATGTGATAAGTGATTATAAGAGCATGTTTACAGGTATAAGTGTATAAAGTGATCTATATGTGTAATAAGTGAAATCACCATATCACATGCATGGGATGGGATTATGTGAAAGGTGGAAATAGTGGCTTCAAATCTACAAATCAATGGTGGCTTGTCCATATCAGCATTATCAGTGGCGGTTTATCCATAAATTAGTGGCAGTTTATCTATAAATCAGTGGTGGCATGTCCACAAATGGTGTTTGGATGGACGAGTTCTAGGGAACTCGATATTGGTGTGTAGCAAAGATGGGTAGGAATTTTTATAAAACATTCATCGATTTTAAATTTCCATCGATATGTTCATGCATAGTTATCAGTTATAAATTCCATAATTTTGATAATGTATGATTATGTCATGTTTGATGTATAAGTTTATGTGTATGCAAATATATGTATATTATGTGGTGATCTCACACTAAGCCTTTAAAAGCTCACCAGTGTTACTTATGTGTTTCAAATAATCCTTGTGGCTAGGACTCAGATTCAAACATCAGAGAGGCTCTCGAAAATAGATGATTTTTATGGCTACAAACTATTTTATTATTTTGGGACTTTCATGGACTTTAAAATTTTATTTTGGGACTTTAATTTGTGTTTTATCATTGAACAGTGGCATGGATGTTTTATTTTTAAAATTATGGACGATTGGACCTTTTGCATGGGTTTTTAATATGGATAAATTATTTTGATTTTTTCTTAATAAAAATTGCTTTGCGCAAACTCGTTTTATCGAATCTAAATTTTTAAAATAATTATAACATATTTCAAATAATAAACAAGATCACTTCTCAACATTATGTTTTAAACAAATAAATTCTAAAGAAATATTAAATACATGTTTTAAAAACTAAATCTGTCTATTTCAACTCACGTTTCGGCCATTTCCATGGCCCATGTGATCACTTAGATTGGGCCATAATGTCTAGGTCCGGTTTGAGAGGTTACATCGTCGATTTGGACAAACTACCTTCTCGAGTATACCTTTTATCTCTTTATTCGCCAATTCAGCTTGCCCATTTGTTTGTGGATGGTAGGTTGTGGCAATATTATGCTTCACTCTATGTTTATTGAGCAACCATTTCAACCATTTGTTCACAAAGTGGGACCTCTCATCACTAATGATATCTCTAGGAGTCTCAAACCTTGTTAACACATGTTTCTACAGAAACTTCATTTCTACAATGGCATCATTTTTCGAATATACCTCGACTTCAATCAACTTGGATACGTAATCTAATACTAGTAGAATATACCTATGATGAAAAGAAGGATGAAAATGACCAAGAAAGTACCCCAAAAGTTAAATAATTTTACCGCAATGATGTTAGTTTGTGGCATCTTATTTCTGTTCGTTATGTTTCTACTCCTCTGGCATCGATCACAACTTTTCATGTAGGCATACATGTCACAGACTTAGATTTTTCCCACGTGATCCGTAAGGCTTAGGTAGTTCCGTCACTCCAAAAATGCCTATGTTAGCCTGACTCACAAAAATTGAGGATTCAATAGAATTCCTCTAAGGCACGCACGAAGAACAATGGAAGAACGAAATAAGAACAAACTCGAAAGATGAATAAAAGCCACTGAAAATTAAGAACACTTGAGAGGAAGTTTGAGTGAATGCTCTCAAAATTCTATTAATAACTAAATGAATTACAATGAGAGGGAGAGGCCTCTATTTATATTTAAGCCTCCCCAAAATCAACGGTACAGATCAAAGTACATCAATGGCTAAGATTAAAAGCTATCTAGAAGTCAAATCTTTAAGATTACAAAATCGTATCTTCTAAATATTACATTTAATGTTTAGGATTACATATCTTTGAAGATCACATTCTATATTTTCCATGCTTCATAGATGGGCTTTCAATCTCTCTAAGCAATGGGCCAGTCCGATTGGACAAAATGACCTCTTTTGAATACGATGGATCGCACAAGTACGTCATGGTTGCGGGCTCCCATGAACAACCCATGACATACACATCTTTGAACAGAGTTGGCCAAAACAATCTTGCTTTTAATACTTTGGCTACGATGTGTGATCCTCCGAATTGTCCCCTACTTTGAGTTGTAAGACAATGGTATAAAATTTCATGTACCTTATTTTCTACTACACATCTCCTGATCATTTCATCTTCGCATTGTTTGAACAAGTATGGCTCCTTCTAGAAATAGTATTTTGACCACCTCCAAACGTACCAATGTCCAGAGTAATAATCCTACACAAAATATATTAAATAAGTGGTGTCTGTAAGTATACGGGTCAGGTTATAATATAGTTAAAGTGAAGTAGATAAGTACTCTGAGGATCATACCCAAGGGAGGCTAGCACTAAATTAATTCTAACCTAAACACAAATAGATCTAATTAGTAATTTAAATAAATTATAGCATTATGAAACATAAAAGAAAATATTTTTAGACTAAATATAAAGAACTTCAGAAAACCTAATTTGTAGACTTTTATTAAATCTAGGCATGGGTGATTAGTTTTCTTTGGTGATCATAACTAATTCTTATTTTGGGTTTCTACTCAATCAACTAGTCATTACCCTAGAAGGATCTATCTTCCACTAAACTAATGAGTCAGCAAGAACTACTTATCTCTCAGCCTCATAGTCCAAACTAGTTTAGGGTAAGGTGTTCACGGATATGTCATACCAGTTTTGGGTTAATTCCCACCTAAATGACTTTCTAGGGTCGTCAAGCCTAGGTTTAAGTTCTTCCTCTCTTAAACAGCAAATCTACTAAAAAAACCTTACATAAGAATCAATTAATCACACCTCCACTTGTTAATCCACCATAAGAGGATTAGTGCCTAATGGATCTCATGAACATAAGAAACTTGAATATAAAGATAAACATTAATAAAAAATAAGAATAGAGTTTAGAGAATCATGCTTGTATTTGACAGATGAAGCGTAGAAAATCCATTAGCGTTTGATCGTGTTTACAAATCATGTTCTCCAAAGAACAAAAAAAAGAAAAGAACTAACAATAAACTTAAGCCTAAAACTAAGAACTGAAATTACATAGAAAAACTTAAAGTCTAAAAACCTGTCCATAACAAGTGCTACATGAGCCTATTTATAGAGTAAGGGTTGTCGTCATCCTTAACCCTAGGCCGGTTGATGCTCTCATGTTAAATATTTTACTGTGAAAACTGAAATGCCTCTAGCTCGTAAATATCTCCCACAAGACCAATGTCGCGACACCCTAGTGCCTGTGTCACGACATCGAAGGTAGTATGCTCAGGTTCAAGTTTGCTTCAAGGGTGTGTCGCGACATCCCATGGTTGTGTCGCGACACCAAAGGCAGTCCTGATATGCTTGCATTATGCTTCCTTCGCTGTGACATCAAACTTCCCATGTTGCAACACAGTGACCAATATTTAGTTTATATGCCTTCCGATGGTCTTATACACACTCACTAAGTATATTGCCTCAAATTTAGGCCTCATTTGGCACCTAAAGTCAATAAAAGACTCATAAAACACATTTTATTGTTTTTATACTAAAATATTAAAACTTGATTAAATAATAATGAAAATACTCGTATTCAAGCTCCTTAAGTATGAAAACTAGTTTAATTTGTTACACCGAATTACGACAGATCAATTTTAGGGGTATTTTAAAAAACGTAGAATTAAAGTGTTCAGAATTTTGTGACATGCTATATCGGTAATGTTTTCGATTATAGTTTTTAGAAAATTAAATCAATTTCTAAAAATGAGTTTTAAATACCTTTAATTTTGAAAAAAATGAATAATTTGTAAAAGATTCAAAACTTAGAGTTTTTAAGAGGCAATTAGACCAGATTTTAAAATCCAACCTAACAACCCCCATTTATAGTTTTATATTCACATTAGTGTTCTTCTCCTCCCATACTTATGCCGTCCATAGTTCTCCAAACTCTCCTAACAAATTTTGAATTCCAAATCCTAGTTCCTTTTTATTTCTATCATCTCTTAAGCTATAAATCTCCATAGAAGTTAAGAAAAACACCAAAAAATACCATAGTTTTCTCCACTGTCAAGCTTGTGAGTTTTTTGGGTTTTCAGTCAAACATTCAATTTTTTGTCAACTAAGGTAACGGTCAATCTTCCCATTAGTTTTAAATGTTATTTAGTCTTTAAAACCAAGTTTTTAGCCATTAAATCACATGTTTTGAATAAAAGCCAAAAATTAACTCGTTATTGGTGAATTTTGGGATTTTGAGTAAAAACGTGGTGTTAAAGTGTTTTTCAATTAGCTTTGACATGATTAAAAGTTTTTTAAACTTAATTTAAAGTTGCATTAAAGATTTCTTAAGTTTTAATGAATTTTCATGAAAATAGCCATGAACATGTTAAAAGAGTCAATACCATGAATTGGGTGGTTTTGTGTAGTTTAAAGTTTTGGAATTAGTCATAGGTGAATTATAAGATGAAAGGAATTGGTTTTAGATGAAAATATTGAGTATAGACCGAGATATTTGAGTTTTTATTTGGATATATTAAAGGTTTCGGTTACATGAGAACTTAGTTTAGGCTTTTTTTTTTATTGCTTATGGTGAGTCCTTAGCTGATTTTTGAATTTATTGTTGTGTGAATTATTGTGTTAAAGCTTCAAATTCTTTAGGACCTTCTACAAGAAGAGATAAAGGAAAAGAAATTTTAGTTTGAGCTTTCAGCTTTTTGACGAAAGCTTATTGGTGAGTGTTTGGAATTGCTGTTAGTAGACACGATTCATAATGTTAATTGGGAGCTTAGGAATAGCCTAAACCCCTAACCTATGTTTCGAGTGTAAGCTTTCTATTTCCCTGTTCTTATTTTGACAAATTATGTGGTTATGTGAATAATTGTGGATTGATTATTATAATGAGATATTGTGTTGTGAGACATGTGTGATGACTATTGTGAATTCTGTTGTGGGCATGATATGCATGCCAAATGACAATGATAATGGTATGCTAATGATGCAAATATGTAGCAAAAGCAAGCAGAATTTCGGTAAGTATATATGTGTTGAATTGTGGAATGTGATATTATTATAACAGGTAATATGTGAGAATACTTGTATATAATATATGATGTGCTAATTTTAATGCACACATATGTGGTCAGATATGTGATGGCTCAATGAGCATTATTGTGGCATTTTAAGTGCAATTAAATGCAAATTCGATAAGCATGCGTTGTGTACAAGTTTGTGATGTGAATTGATGAACATGAACAGAGATGATATGCATTAAATTAGTAATTAATATTGTGTAATTTTGGAATTTTGGCCTTGTGACCTTATGAGATCGTTGGAAATAGTTGGCATGCCATAGGATTGTGGGTACTCACCTATATGTGTTTTGTGATTTGGGTATTGAGGCCTTGGGACATGTTGGAGAGATAAAGGAATGTGAGCTAAGCTCTGTTCAATGGAACATGTTTGGTGTGTTGGAGAGTTTTAACTTAACGCTTCACTTTTTGGACAAGTTTGACTCTATGAGTCTATGTGGTATGTTGGAGATTAGTGTATCGGATGAGTGATGATAAAGCTCACTTTTATGTTTCATAGCGTCAAGTGTCAAATTATCTTAAAATGTATATATGTGTAATGTGATGTATGCGTAAATGAGTATTTGGTTACCATGCAAATTAGCATTTAAATGTGATCTTATATGTTGGAATAATACGATGTGCGATGGACGCAAAAACATTTGAATAATAGAGTCGATTTAAGTTAGTATGTTCTTATAGTAATTTGTATATGTAATTGTGGTTTGGATCGTTTCCATTTAACTAGTGAATGCATATGAATATATCATCTAGACTTATGGATTATTAAAGCATATATACGTTGTTTAGTCTTAATAAATTATTGTTAAATTAATTATATATAAGCGACTTGAACGTAGCTGGATGTAGGAATATATGTTAGTTTTATGATTTAATGAAATGTGAATATGATATTTTGAATTGATTAAAATGTGGTTGTGAACGTGTTGTAATTGTAACACCCCTGACCCGTATCTGTCACCAGAATAGGGTTACAGAGCATTACCGTAAAAACATAACTCAAATCATTCATTTTGAACATTTCATAATCATTGCAAAATCCAATCAAACACATGCGTAATGTCCCTTTTTCGAGCCCTTGAGGCCTTAGAAACACTTTAAAAACAATTCGGGACTAAATCGAAAACATTTAAAACTTCATGGAAAAAGATAGAAAAATTCATACTACAGGGGTCACATGGCTGAGACATACGCCAATGTCCCAACCCGTGTCTGTGCCCGTGTAACTCTCTGACTTGGTTCACACGGTCAAGCCACACGCCCGTGTGCCAGGCCGTGTAACTCTCAAAATGAAGCCTTTAAAAACCTATAGGGAACACACGGCCATGTCGCATGGCCGTGTGACTCACACAGCTGAGACACACGCCCGTGTCTCAGGCCGTGTGGACAAGAAATAGTCATTTCTCTCACCCAAAACATGTTCATACATACAAGTCATTTGCACTTATTTCAAGCATTCAAAAATGTACCTAAAACATGCATAATAAAACTAGATCAATATGGCATTGTTGCATACAACCAATATGCCCAAACGGCACCTCAAACATAAGTCTTAAAATCAACCCAAACAAATACATGTTTTGGCATAAATCAATATATACAACCACAAATCATCATGCCAAGACATAGCACAATTGACCATATGTCAAACCTCAACAAAGTATACCAAATTGATCATTAAAACCATACATCTACTTGACCATTTCAACATTAACCATTTAAGCTACAAAATGTCAAAATGTCATCACTCATAAAACCACATATATATACATGCCAACACATTTCACTTTGGCCATAAAATCATGCATCAATTTGATCATATTAACCACAACCAGCAAGACATCAATAGTACCTCAAGTACCTCAATTCCAACGCAACATTTCATGCTATAATCATCCACCAAAATGACATATACATGCCAGACTCATCAATTAAACATTAGACATAGTCCACTTATGCATGCCATTATAACCACGACTAAAACATCAAAATCTACCGATAAATTTGATGGATAATGTGATGGATCTCCGACTAGCTTCTAACCCGATCGAGCTTTCGATAATTTGTAAAGTAAAGGAAAATAACTACATAAACAATGTATGCTTAGTAAGTTCTTAAAATTCAAGCATAATATTCCATTTCAATAATAAACTTTATAGAATAAATATAAATCTATGTCAATGCCATAAGATTCATAAATCGATATGATCATCAACCCACAAATGTGTAAGTTCATTAATGTCACATACATTTATCATTCATAATAAGATAGGATTTTATGGGACTTAATAGATAATCATCAACTTTTCTATAAGATTATACACTTTTCTATCTACTTTCTTTTCATTTCATTCTCAATTCTTATCATAAGCTTAAACAACATTATCAATTCCCGACTTAGTGTATTTATCCATGATATAGGTAGATTCATTTATCCATGATATAGGTATATTCATTCATAGCATGCGTAAACTTCTCACATATAGTACATCATTCAAAATCATTACTCCCTTTTCATCAAATTTCATTTCAACTATGAATTTACCATTTCATTACCTTTCCTCACCCGTTTCATATACATAACACACAAGATATATGCATAATATCAATCATGACTACAAACTAGTACATTTAAACATAGCTCATTTGGAATCAACTACATAATCAACCATTGCATAAGAAATTACATACTTTGATTTCTTTCACCTTTTCATGGGCATAAGCACATTACCAATTGAGCACTTACCGTTTCAATGTATTTTATTAAGATTAAACATGATATAATTCAATCATAAACTAGGCACAAGCTCAAGCACCAACAACAAGACATATTAGCATAATTGAATATAATTCATGTGAACTTAACATAGATAACCATTATGTTTGAGCATGATCTAGTTGGATTTATTATCCTTCATAACATATCATTTTTTTCATGTATCATCATTTCAATAAGTTTCATACACACATTTCTTGGTTCATATCGAACAATTACCATTTCATTTGCATAACACAAAAGGCATAAATATAACATTTACCATAGTCACAAGCTAGTGATTAAACACATAACTTAGCAATACCATCACATGGTAAGATATGGTACATAAACATATCATCACTTAAATCATACCTTTCAATTCATGAATATTCATTCTTTGATCATTGGTACATCATACATTTCCATATTTTTCGTAGTGAAGTCAATCAGAACCCTTACCGGAGCTCACACAACTGTGCTAAAAAATGGTTGAAACCATCCTTTTTCTTTAATCGATGGTCGAAACCATATTTTTTTCATATTCGATAAACATTGTAAAGACAATTGAAACCCCGGTACACATTTCATATTGTGTCATATTCCAACTATGGTCTTACATGTGCACTGCCATGGCCTTGCCATGGTCTTATGCTCATAGTGTCATAACTCAGTTATGGTATTATCATTAGAATGTCATAGCCCAGCTATGGTCTTATATATAGATATATATACACTACCATGGTCCAACCATGGTCTTACATCTAAAAAACTATCATAACCTCGCTATGGTCTTACATAAACATTGCCATGGTCCTACCATGGTCTTGTTGTAACACCCCGAACCCGAAACCGACACCGGAGTCGAACACGAGGTGTTAACTGACTTTAACCCCTTATAAAATTTATTTTCCAGACACTGCCCAATCTGTGTACTAGTCGTTTTAAAAATCATATCTTGAGTTTCGTAACTCGAAAATCAGTTTCGTGATTTTTCCCAGAAACTAGACTCATGTGCCCATCTATGTATTTTTTTCTATAATTTTTCGTCGGGCAAATTAGTACAGTTTATTAGTCAAAGTCTCCCATGTTGCAGGGGTCGACTACACTGACCTTTTCTCATTACGACTTGGATATCTCTCTACACGGGGCTTCAATACTGATGCCGTTTCTTTCTATGAAAACTAGACTCAGAGAGGAATCTGTACATATATGGTACGACCCCTAATTATCTCTGGTTAATTTATAATGAATTTCCAAAGTCGGAGCAGGGAATCCAGAAACCGTTCTGGCCCTGTCCCACAAAAATCTGATTATCTCTTAATATACTGCCCATATGATCTTATCGTTACTTCCTCATGAAAACAGACTCATCGAGCTTCGATTACATAATTTATTCATCAATTAATTCCACTCCTACTATTTTTAGTGATTTTTCAATCTCATGACACTGCTGCTGCCAGCATCTGTTACGAAAGTAACTAGGTCCATTTCATGCCTACCCTTGATCCAACTCAATCGAACATTCGTGCCATTTTTGCATGGCTTAAAGTTTACATGCCAAAGTTCAAACACAATGTAATAGCTTATACATGCCAAAATGTTCTTCTAAGCCAACTAAGAAGAAAGTACCAAAACTTGCTATCCGGTGTGATGACTTCGATGACGGCCTGACCCCGCAAAAATAGATGAGTCCAAGCAACCTATAATGGGTGACAAGGAAACACCGAGTGAGTTTATAACTCAGTAAGTCATAAGCAATGCACTACCATCCATCAATAACATTATCACAAGAGGAAACAAAATGGAACGAGACAATTTACTCCATCCATACCGAACCATACCATAGTTCCTCCAACCTATCGATTCAGTTTCATATCAATTCATGCATTCCCATTCCATATACTCATCAATAGGACATTGAAGCATTTTCATAAATCAATTTATTTTCGTTACAATCAAACGACTAAACGGCCTTTCACCCATCCTACGATAAATTTTATGTACGTGACTTCAAGTATATTTGTCACATAGGTTCAAACTTACCGAGCTCAACACCAAGTATAAGCATAGCACCTATTAGCCATGTACTCAAGACACTTACCCGATCCGCTGTCCGCGATCGACTCAATAGTGTCGCACACATAGTGTCCATAATGATTCACGAATGTATATTGAGTCCGCACACTCAGTGCTATATAATCAACTCACACACTTAGTGCTACGTAATCAAATCGCACACTTAGTGCTACATAGTCAAACTCGCACACTTAGTGCCGCATGGTCAATTCGCACACTTAGTGCATCATATTCATTTCGCACACTTAGTGCAACATAGTCAAATCGCACACTTAGTGCTGTACAATTTAATCCCGCGCACTTAGCGCCAATCTCATGGTCATAAATGGTTATACCCGCACGTTTAGTGACGAGATCAACAACTCAGTACATCTTACCTCTTTTCTTTTCATTCAACAATTTCATCATCCCATACGTACATGCATATATATATATGTATATTTATTCATTCCATTCAGCATCAATACATAAACATTATGACCATTTGAAATAATACCAACTACATGCTTAATGACTTACTTTATGTTGGGTAAAATAATTCCGAGTCGGCTACTCGATGACCTTCGATTTCCCCTTGTTGGACGCCTCTCCTTTAGGTTCTTGAGCTTAAATAAATAAATCAACTAGTTTAATTACCTTGCTAGTTATTTATAAAAATACACATATCATTCCAACTCGACACAAGAGTCAAATTCATCACTCAAACATTCACACCAATCTATTTGAATATTTTGGCCGAAACCCTCAATTGGCTATCATAGCCTTAATATTTCAATATAAACATGTATACATCAAAGGCAATTTAAAACACTTAACCCTTATACTCAATAATGAAACCAAACCGTATACCTAATTATTAAACACATCACTTCCAAATGCATGTATTAACTAACATATATCCAATCCACATGCCAAGTTACCATGAATAAATTAAACTTATATATATATATATAACCTTTCATACCCTTGTATCTAATGTCATAAGAATAGCCGAATGTCCAAATTAACCAAGCTTAAAGATTTAACCTTCAACACTTTAATATTCCACAACCTATTCTTCAAGGCTTCAAATATAAAGTGATTAACATTTATACTCTTATGCCGAATTAGCTAACACTTTTAATCCATAGCCGAATGTCATTAAACCTAAACCACCATGAAAATTTTACTTATCACCTCATACCTTATTATCAAATTGAACTAATTATGCTTATAAAAATGATATCAAACCAAAACCTTTTGATAATCAAGCCTCTAATTATTTATTTCAATTACCCAAACGAAATTTTCTCACATTTAACACTTATTTACCAACCAATTGTTGAAGACAAACAAAATCTCATTTCCTCCCTTGACAACCACAACCGAAAGCTCAAATCAACCTACTTGGCCAAACATCAAACCTCCTAACAATCAAAACTTAAGCCATGGAATGATTAGAACTTGAACTAACCATCTTCTTTATACAAAATTTTCCAAGGGTTTCAAGGTACTTACCTCTTCTTAATCCTCATCCAAACCGAACATAAGCAAGAGAACTCTTTCTTCTTCCTTTGATTTTTCGGTCAAGAAGAGCAAAGAGGATGAAGCCTTTTTTTTTCTTCTAGTTTCGGCAAAATGGGGGAGCAAGGATGAAACAACTTTGGTTTCTCCTCCCACTCCCCTCATATTTTATTGTTCTTAACACAACATGTTGTCATAAACTTTTTATAATATGTTTTACCCATCACCATTTGCCTATCCACTTTGTCATGGTCGGCCACTACTATTTAGGGAGGGGGAATTTGACATGCAAGTCCCCTTTTTCTTCCACTTGCACTAATAGGTCCTCATGCATTGACCTATCACATTTTAAAATTTTCTCATATAAATCCTATTGACTAAATTCACATGCAATCGACTAAATCAAAGCTTGAAATTTTCACACATTCATGATTACATATTCTAGACAATAAACATCACATTCAAACCTTTCGGTGACTCGGTTTAGCGGTCCCGAAACCACTTCCCGACTAGGGTCAATTTTGGGCTGTCACACTTGTACATTTTTATGTTATGTTGCCATAATGTCTTTCAACCATAGTCTTATTCGTTTCCTTCAAGCTGACAAATTTGATTCACATATATACACAAATAGATAATAATTTATCAAAACATTAATTAATTGAACTAACCAAGTTACGAACTTACTTGGCTAAATTGCAAAAATGACAAAGTTTAGGGGTATTTTGGTAATTTTCTCATTCTCTTCCATTTTCCACTCGATCTTGATCTAAATTAATAATATTAAAAAATTTATTCAATCTATTAATTTAGACAGTAAAACAATGTATTTATGAAATTTAGACATTTTTGAAATTTTGATAAAATTGCCCCTAAAATTTTACTTTTATGCAATTTAGTCCCTAAGCCTAAAACATGAAAATTAATCATTTTTATTGATATTTCATAATACCCAAGTATTGTTAGCTTCCAATACAACCCATTTTTACAAGAATTTCACATCAAATCCTTGTACTTTTACTATTTCAATAATTTAGTCCCTAATCGAAAAAATCATCAAAACTTCTTAACAAAGTACTTTTAAATCTCAACCAACATTTCATATTCATTATTTAACATCTAAAATCACAAGTTTCATCAATGGCAACATTCAAAATCTTTAACAATTTCAAAATCGAAGGTATGGGCTAGCTGGACCTAGTTGTAATGATCTCAGAAACATAAAAAATTTTAAAAACGGGGATAAAACGGACTTACATGCATCGTCCAAAATAAGGCCGAAGCTTGAAGCTTCTCCATTTATTTTTCCATGGTCATTCAGTGTGTTAAAGAAGAAGAAGACTTTTGTTTCTAATTTATTAACCTTTTTATTCTTTATTTTATCTATAAAATAACATATAAAACATTATAATTAAAAGAAATTAAAGCATCCAACTGCCGCACTATCTTTAGGATGGCTACTTTACTCTATAAGGTCATCCAATTATAATTCTTTAATCAATTAACACCTTTAAAGTAATAGCGATTGACTTTTTCAACTTTTACGTTTTAGTCCTTTGTGCTTAATTAACTATCAAAACATTAAAATTTTTCAATAAAACTTTAATACCACCTTAATGAAATTCTGTAAATATTTATAAAAATATTTGCGACTCGGTTTATAGGAACTAGGTCCTGATACCTCATGTTCTAAAACCATTTGACCTTAAGGTCTTACCACTTGAGCTTAATTCATCATTCATATCACATAAATTACCATAAAAAAACCTTTTTAAAAACCATATTCAACTTGTAAATATTAAATAATAATATTTACAAACGTACTCGTCAGATTTGGTGGCATCGAAACCACTATTTTCGACACCATTGAAAAACGAGTTGTTATAGTAGTATGCTCATGTTTATCCTTTGATATTGTGTGTACATTATGGTTATTTTGAGCATTCACTGAGCTTTTTAAGCTCACCCACTCCTTTCCTAAAACCCTCACAGAGTAGTTAAGTGTGAGTATGAGCGGTGTGGTTCCGAGGGGTGATCCAAGCAAGTTCTTTTTTATTATTTCGTAGGTGTTATTGTTATTTGTTTTAATTTTTCGAATAAGGAAATGTGGTAGACTTTTACTGATATTTGCTATGATGTTTTGGATACCTCCATAGACTATTTGTTCCTAAGTTAATGAGATTTGTTTCATATTATGTTGAATATTGCTCAAACTTACTTTCGATGTTTGAGATTGTTATGACAACCATTTTGATGTTTATTTGAGGATGATATGATAGCATGATGAATTGGTACAAGTGGGAATAAATATGCTTAAAATGTTGTATTTTTCTGGTCTGAAGTAGAGGTATCGATATTTGTGTTGTAAAAACGATACCTCTATGATTTTGAAATGTGTAGGAAGTCATAATCGTAAATTAGTATCGATACCTTATCACGAGTATTGATTCTCAGGGTAATTTTATCGATACTTTTTGAATTATACTAATATTTTCTTGTGTTTTGATTTTAGACGAGAAATAAAATGTTGATTTGATACCGATTTTTCATACGATATCGAGACCGTGCAAGGAAAATATCAATACCCTTGTCCTAGTATCAATACCTATGTGATTGTCTTGGAAATTTTGCTAAGTGATCTTAATGCATATTCAATCATTACTATAAGTTTATTTAAAGTATGTTTGGCATGTTCTAATGATGATTGGTATATGTATGACTAAAAATTTATAAGATCGCTAATAAAGAGGATGATTTCTTAATACTGTGACAATTTACTATGAATACGACATGAGACAGTGGTGTGGCATCCTGATATTCGGGCTTGGTGACTAGGTCGGGTATAAGGTGTTACAAGGTACAGCTAATGTTGGCTTTGGAGTACATAACTAGGCATTTCATATTTACACGTAATCTTAACGTAATATATAAATGACTTACCACTTTTGACATCAAACACCTAAATTCAATATATTACATAGTATACAAGCATTAAGGTTTTCAAATGTATAAATCCATCCATAAATTATATAGGTAATTTGCTTATCCTAGAAAAATATAAACGGACATAAATGCAATTATTTAATATGATGTTAATTCATGAATAAGTCTACCTAGATCACATAGGACTTTTCAACTTGTAACTTTATGAGGCTTAGGGCAGGTATGGAATGCAAGAATAGTAAACATCAGAATAGTTTCAAGCATAAAAATAGTTTGACACGTCGTATTGTTCCCTTTTCTCCCCTTTAGTGATCCTTTCTCGCTCATCTATTTATTTCTTCTTCTCTCATATTCTTTATTTCTCCACATAGGAAATTATAGTACAATAGAACAACTATGGCTAGCTCACGAGTTTCTGTGCACTAATGAACGAGTTTGTCTATTTTTGTGACTTTTTCACATGTTTTTTCTTTTTCAAGACATCTCACTCTCAAATGATTTTTCTTTTCAAGTACTTTTTCTACTCGTTTTGATTTCTTTTTTGAATTTTTCTTTTGTTTCGCACTTATAGGCTAACCTATAATTACTATATCATATTGATCCTTCCTATTTCACTCTATTTTTACAAAAACCATCAAAATGTATCTACTTAACCCTTAACCCATATGCCAGACGTCTATATCCATGCAATTCAAGACCAAGGAAAAGGGTAAATACAAATTAACGTTTTTGGCTCGGGTTTTGTATGAATGTTCATCAAGAAGTGTTGTCTGGCTCAAATATAGGTAGAAAAGATGAATAAATAGGGTTAGGTTTTTTGCTCTGGGTGTATATCAAACAATACCTTAGGTCATCCCTAGGTATCTCAATATTCACAAATTTAATCAACCAAACAATTACAAATTCAACCAACTATCATTCGTACTAGCATGCTTGTTTCCCTATATTCTCTATATCATTTGGTACATTTAATTGCGCAATGCTTATTTTTAGTGTAATACATAGAACTTACTAGTCTGATAATCAAAAATTTAAAACCATCTACTATCATGCCAAATTTATAGTAAATATAATCAACCTATATACATGATTCTAACCAATCACTTGTATTTCTACAAGCTCAAGCACACGATTGACCATGAAAATTAAAATAAAAGCATAGAAATTAAAGTAAATTTTCTATGTTACCCTCCACACACTTTAGATAATACATTATCCTCAATATGTAGCCCTAAAAAGATAAGGAAAAAAGTTACTCGATTTTCGTGATAGTTCTGTAATCTATTGGTGAGTGATCCCTTCCATTTGTCGTTGAAAGTTCTAAATTTTTGTGTTTCTTTCGTATGGAGTTCCTACATAGAAAACTTAGAACAAAAAAATAAAACAAATAACAATCTACTATTAATTCTACTCCTAAAAATAGCAAATAAAAATTATCCCAAAATGAATTATAGTCTTTTAAAATTAAAGAGTTGGTTCAATCTTCTTCCTCATCCTCAAAGGCTACCTCCTCTTATCCTACCTCTTCACTTTCCTACTCTTTCTCTTTCTTATGGGTTTGCGTTGAGCCAAACATGTTTAGTAGATAATTTGGGACTCTCTTGTCGTTCTGCCGTGCAAATTCTTGAAAAGCTAGGCTCGTTTCTTGCATCCATCGTATCATCCTTTCTATTTTTACATCACTGCTCTCTCTTATTTCTCTTTAAGATGTCTTTTTTACTTTTCTTTTGAACGAAGTAAGGACGTCCATCTTCTCTTTTCTCCTCTGGTTCAAATTAGTATTCTACTTTCAGTTGAGTTCTATGTACTGAGTGTACATAGAATCACCGATTAAGCTCTTTGTTGGGCACATGAACTGTTCGTTATCTTCCATAGAAGCCTTTGCACTTTTGCAAGGTGTCGTTACTAGGTAAGGAAAGAAAATCCCAACCTTCTGGCCACTCACACATCGCTTCATATTTTGATGGATCCACTCCCCTATGCATATTTGTTTCTTCTATAAGATGTCATACAACAATATAGCTCTAAAAGTATTTACGTTAGAGTCATTTAGTGCAGAATCTATCCTAGTACAAATAAATTGCATCCACATCTTAGCTACTAGAAACATGATTGCTTGATTGAAATTGGTCGAAATTCCTATATCTGGTCAGAGTTTCCATTCACTTCAATTCTCATTTGGATATTTTACAATGTTTTCCAAGTCTAAGTCCTCAAATTTTTCTAAATTAATACTTTTAAAAAAATCAATTTCGTAATAAGGAGCACCATAAAATTCACAAACAGTTTTCAAGGTGAATGGTACATCCTTACCTCTTATAGTTACTATTTTCCATCAGACACTATGTGACCTTCTTTTCTCCTCATCCCTAATAGTAGCATAAAATTCTTGGACGACAAAAATAACAGCATTTTCTTTTGGTGTCACACAAAAATGTTCCCATCTATATATCAGACTAAGGACCATATTTCATTACAAAGAACCATCGATGGTTCAATTCCTCTTTCCTAAATGATTGTTTTGCCTTGTAATTCCAAAAATTATTTTTCAGCATTATGGTTTCAAAATTTTAGAGGATTTGAAACCACTAGTGGTTCTTCCGTGCTTGTTTTTCTAAATTTCCTAGGAGGCATAGTTCACGTGAGTTAAATACTAACAAGCTATCAAACAAATTTTCCAATGAAACAATAAGAATAAGTTAGGAACCTTTAACCTCGAATGGAATGTGTTGGATTCATGAAGACTTGTGCTCCTTTTCTCATTGCTTTGGTGTGCTTGCACTGATTAGTTACACAATGTTTTGCAAAAATTAAGAAAAAGATAAAAGAGGGGTTTTAACATTTAAGGGTTATTGAGAGGATTTGGAGTTTAAGAGTTAACAAAGGTATAAATCTATGTAAATATGGGTTTTAGGTTAAAAACCTAGTTTTAAGCCTAAAAATTGGGTTAAAATTATATTAAAGTTGGTGGGTCGTGCGATTGGATCGGGTCAACACTGCAAAAAATTGCAGTCATGTCACGACACAGGGGTTCCGTGTCGCAACACCCCTGGCAATCTATCGATTTCGCAATATCAGGGTTTGATGTCGCAACACACTCTAAAATTTTGGAACACTGGATAAAATAACTTTTGTGTCACAACAAAGAGGTGCTATGTCACAACATCGAGATGATCTTCTCGATCCTTTGATTTTGGCTGTGGTGTTACAACACGGGGATGCCGTCTTGCGACACTGACTCTATTTTAACCCAAATTTCCAATTTTTAAGCGCCTCAAATTTTGTTTAATTAAAAACTTAATAACAATTAAAGTCTAAACTAATCGATTAGTTAAATATACAATAATATACATAAGGCATTTAATTAAAAATATGTTAGGCCTTGCTATTGGATTCATCCGTTAGCTCGATTAGCGTGCCCATGAATGCTCTTTCTTGTTTTATTTCTATCAGTGTTCGTCCAGCATTCATCGTGCTATTTCACTTTCCTACGCTTGTCTTGCTCTTTGAACTTGCTTTTTTGACCTGCATTAATCACTAATTTAAGTTATCTTTTAGTATTACGATATGACCACGTAATACCACTTAGTATTAGTTAACATTAGATGACCAATGAGCTAGTATTTGGTTCCATTTTGCTTTACATGCAAAAACTATTGGGGAAAATATACAAAGGGTATTGATGTAATTCATGAATAATTTTATTAAACCAATCTATTTGAAAAAATACAAGTTTACATAGACGAAAATACTACAACTAGGGCACCATATCCAACATAAAGAGCTTTCGTAAGCTCGAATAAACTTCATAAAAGATTATATATTATAATATGATGTAATGAACATGTTAGTGAATATAAAGTATTAAATCGATAGAAATTGTGATCGTAGTTGATCCAAAAATGAATGTAGCATCCTGTAACTCGAACACTGTGATTGAGTCAGGTTTTGGGTGTTACACAATGTACCAACTTTTGATTCCATATCTATTTGAACTCAAGCTTTCATTTACATCAAAGTATACAAGTCATACATACACAATCCATCATCCACTCAAGATTTTCCGTATAAGTTGTATTTTCGTATTACGATATGATCATGTAATACCGTTTCATATTTGTTAAACATTAGATAATTAGTGAATCAATATTTTCTTTCATTTTTCTTTGTGTGAACAAACTATTAAGAATACTATAAAAAGATATTAATGAAATTGATGGATATATTATTAAACCAATTTATTCGAAAAATACAAGCACATATAGACGAAAATACTACAGTAAGGGCACTAGATCTCAATAGTATTGTAAGACGATACTTGTTCGAGGATTGCAAGCTTCATTCAGTGGCGAAGCCATGGGGCTAATAGAGGCCCCAACCCCCATAAAATGGAATTTTTTTCATTAGGCCCTTATATAGTTTAAAAAATTTTAAATTAGTAATGGTAAAATTACACTTTGGCCCTCTCTAAAAATGATAAAATTTTGATTTAATCTGTTAAAAAATATAAAAAATAGGCTATTAAAATGATTAAATTACAATTTTACTATTGTAAAAATATATAATTTAATTTCATTCTCCCCAAAAAAATAATTTTGGCTTTGCCATTGATTTCACTTACAATTTAGGTTCTTTTCAAAGCTGAGGTTTGGGCTCTTTATGATGATTTATTACTTGCTTGGGACAAGGGGATTATGAGGCTGGAAGTCAATTGTGACAACCTGAGTGTGAACCAGTTTAGATCGACGGAAGCAAGGACATGCGACTTATCTTTAGTTCTTTGTATTTTCCCCATTCTTTAACGCAATTGGACAATCAAGGTTAAACATGTTTTAGTCACTTACGTTATCGTTTTGTTATGAAGTGGTCACTCTACCGCTAAGCTCCGTTACCTCTCTAACGGCTGTCCTACGTGATAGTCTAAATTAAATTTATTTAATTAAAAATCTATTTTCATCCCAACAACTGGACATCCAAGTTAGCATTTAAAACCCATTTGGACTGCCACGTAAGACTGTCGTTGGGGAGGTAACAAAGTTTAACGGTAGAGTAACCACTTCGTAACAAAAGGATAATGTAAGTGAGTAAAACATAACATTTCAAACATAAATAATTAAAATATAATCTAAACTATTTTTATAGTTTACCCTGAATGCAAACAATAAAATCTTGTATTAATACTTTTAAAAATTGCAGGGAGAGAATGAAGGTTCTTTAACGTTAAATTCTTTTTACATTATCTATATTCCAACCTTGCATTGTTGGATTCATAGATTTCTTTTTTCATAATAATATATGTATTATTGTTCAGGTTACATGTTTTGAAAATAAATTAAAATTATTTTTTTAATTTTATAATCACGTTAATAGTTTACCTTAAAACTTTTAAATAAATACAATATATTTCAATTAATAAACACGAATTACATATGTAAATCTAATCTAATATGAAAGAATTAATTGGTTTTGTATCATTAATTACATCTAATATGCAAATAACAAAGTTTTTATGCTCTTCACCCAAGACTATCTTCAATTATATCTTTTGTCTATGCAATATAGATAACAACATCATGATAATGAAAACTCCAGTTGTTTTCTTTAAACAAAATTAATGAACTGGTCAATCCATTATTCTATGATATAAAATACTACATGGACCCATATTTTTTTCTACGAAATTAAATGAGTTTTGAAAATGTTGATTGATGCAAACTACATAATTATTTTCATAAACAATTTTTTTTAAGATTCTCGTAAACAAATTTATCATTTGATAATATATTTAATAAATTTAAAATAAGCATAATATTTTATTCCATCCTCTAATTTTACAAAAGAAATTATTTTTTCTTCTATTTAATTTTTCACCTCTTTTAGCCCTTAAACTTGTTCAGTTTGTCAAATCACTCAAAATGAATAGAAAATTTAACGTTCGTTAACTTTGCTAATGTTTATTCTCATACGCCACGTCAATTTTTAATTAATTTTTTAAAAATTTAAAAATTCAAAAATTTTAAAATATATATTTAAAAAAATTTTTAAATATATTTTTAAAATATTTTAAAATTAAAAAAATTGCTAACATGACATACATGTAGACTACCACGTGAATACCATATTAATAAAGTTAACAAACATTAATTTTTTATCCATTTTAAGGTGATTTAACTAATAATGTAAGTTTAAGAATTAAGAGAGACAAAAATTTAAGTAAAAAGTCAAAATAATTCTTTTTTCTTAGAATTGGAGTATCAAATTATAAATTAATACGAATATACAAACAACATGCTAAACTTTTGGTATTAATTATAGGACCACTTGTTCGGTACTCAAAGAATATATATAGCACCACTTGCAGAACAAGCCTTTAATGTAATGTTTTCCTGGTAGGTGTAATTATTAATTGATGTCACATTTACTATTATTAAATATTATATCAATTAAAATAAACTAAAAATAATTTTTTAATTAAGTCAAATGAGTTTTAGGTTGTTTTAGATAAAAATATGATTATGGTCTTTCTATTATGTTTAAGTTTAGTATTTAATATTTATATTTTAATTTTATATAATTTAGTTCCTCTACTTAATATCATTAGTTAACTAAATTAGTTTATACTCATAATTAAAAAATTAAAATGTTGAGGGCGAATTTTTCTTAAAAATATTTATACCAGCTATAAATATATATATATATATTGTTTTAGAAAAGTGATTTTGTGTTTTTTTAAAAAAAATTACTTCATCATTTTAATCGAAATAGTGGATGATATATTTGGATTAATTAATGCTTGTAAAAGTAGATGGTCAAATTATGATATAAAATTAAATCTTAAGTGTAAGTATAGTAGAGAGATTGAAACTGCAATTTTACCATTAAATTATAATGACTAAAAATAGTGAAAATATGAATTATGTCATTAGTCTAAATAAATAATACCCTTAATAATTTTGATATATTTAAAAAGAAACATTTATACCAAATCATTAGGCTAAATAATTTTAGAATATTATTTTTTAAAATCATATAAAAGTTTAGTTATAACCACCAACAATATTAAGTGATTGAATTAACTAATAATATCATAAAATATAAAAACTAAATTATATTAGAAATTAAATCTTAAATTTATACTTACTAAAAACACTAAAAATGAGATTTGACATCGGAATTATCTTTACAGGCAAAAAAGAAAGAAAATTAACATTATTGATTATGGTAATTTCTCAGCAATAATTGCAGAGGCTCAAGCAACGAGGTTGGGAGCTGACCTTGCAAATTGCAGTGATGAGAAAAAAAGTGAATTTTGAGTGAGGTTGTCGACGGTTATCAAAATTTTAATGTTTGGTTTCACAACATAGATTTTAAATTTTAGATTTTATTATATTAATAGTAATAAAGAAAGAATAAATTAATTGAAATTAAATATAATATATTTTAAAAAAATCTAAAATATGAATTTATGATATCTAAAAATATTTTTTTGAATTTTTAAATTTATTATCAAATAAACATCTAATTAAGTCTTTCAGAATCTCTTTGTCGAATGGCCTATTCTCCCAATCGAAATAGACGGTGCAATTGCTTCCTTTAGAGCCATACTTGAGAATTTCCCACCTCATATGGTTTGACACTTAATTCTTTTAGGGTCCCAATTTTTTTATCCTACTATATATCCAAACGAATAAGATTTGTCTCAAGAAGTTAACTATATGAGTTTCAAATTTTAATTTAGATTAAATTAATAATAAATTTTATTTCTCCTTCCACCTTCAGAAAAGTAAAACATAGGCATTTGTTGATTTAAAAAGAATTGTGATGAATATAAAATTTGGTTCGGAAAGGATTGTATAAAATTTCATGGGAAATTGAGGGTTGACGTTTGAGTCGATGTATCGTATTTCTACGGAACTTATTGAGCTATGTAATCAAATTGATGTATTTATTATTTTATTCTTTGGGATGCTTTTAATCTATAGAAATGGGGAAAATCATATAAAATGTACAATTTTTTAGGGGATTTTTACTTAAATATTACAAAAAAAATAAAAAATAACCAAAATATTATATTTTTATTTACGAAAATATTACAAAAAAACAGAAAAAAAAGCCTGCGTGATGTGACAAGAGACTGATAGGCGGCACCAAAGGTGCCATTCCCATGGGCGGCACCACTCGTGTTATAAACACGAGATCCGTCCAGCTAAAGGAGAAAAATAAGAAGAAAAATAAGAGAAAGAGGAGGTGCTGTGGAAAGAGAAGAGAAAAAAATGTATTTTTTTAAATAATTGATTATATTGTTGTTGTTTTTTTGTATAGTTTTTATTATTTTTTGTTGTTAGTTTAGTTATTAAGATTAATAAAAACTGAAATTGATAGTTTTAATTAGTATTATTATTATTAGTTTTTAGGGTTTAGATGTTACTTAGTATTATTGTTAGTAAAAAACTAGTATTATTATTATGGTTAGTTATTATTTTTAGTAAAACCCTAATTATTATTGTTAGTTACTATTATTTTGAGTATAAAACTATTATTATTTTTATTGAGTTAGTTATTAGGATTAGTGGTTACACGATGTTCATTTACAAAATGATAACTGAAAAAGTATGAGCTTAAGGATGAAAAATTGCATATTGAAACATTAATTTTTGTTATTTAAGTAATTTATTTACCATTAGAGATTTTTTTGAGATTTTGTTTATTTTTTGATAGATTGAATATTGAAGATGGATGATAAGTTTTTTGTATGTGTTTATTTCGATGGAGTCATCTTGACAACAAGTGTTGGATGTGTATTTGAATGTCAGCAACAAATACCAAATGTCTCGTTGGATGAAATGAAGGCAAGGATTAATGCAAAAATTCTTAGATGTTGTGGGAGAAGGATATCAAAACTTTTCTACAAGTTTCCAGTTTCGACAAATCCGGTCAAATTCACCAAAATGGAAGTTGTAGACGACGAATACGTGGAGACAATGGTCGCTCTTTACTGTGGGAATGGGAGTGACAAGAATGCACCGATTCACTTATTTGCTGAGTTAGTCGGTATGGAGCAAAATAAAGATGTCAATGCATCCGATGAAGAACACAGAGCTCAAGAACCGTGGATGGTGGCTCCAATATCATACATTGATAGTGAATTGACTATGGGTGGGATCGGTATCGATCTGAATATTACACCCGATATTGATGTGGTTGGTGGTGAAGAAGAAGGTGATAGCGATTATTGGGATGAAGAGGTCGATAGTGACAGTGATCCCGATGTGGACGATGTACCTGATGATATTGATGATGAAGATGTCAACAACGATGGAAACATTGATGCTTCTTCGGTCGGGGAGCAGATGCAGCGTATTTTGATACACAATAATCCTGGGCCACACATGTCGCTCATAGACTCCGATGCAGCGTATGTAGCTGAGTTCCCAGAGTACCCTGAAATAGTTCATCCTCACGGGCTGGCCGTAAATTCTGATCATAAGGAGTTATTCATAGGCCAGAGATTCAGCTGTAAAGAAGAATGCGTATTTGCTATTAAACGGTACAGCATGAACATATCAGTGGATTATAAAGTTGCAGTGTCTACTCCGACAATATATATTGGGGAGTGTTGGAAGGTAGCGGAAGGCTACAATTGGTGGGTAATAGCTGCATTCATTAAAAGTTCTCAGATGTGGGAGATAAGAAAATTTGTTGGTCCTCATACATGCACATCAACACGTATGACAGAAGATCATGGAAAACTTGATTCGAAAACTATCTGTACATGTATCATGCCAATGGTGAAGGACATGCCAACCATTAAAGTTTTGGTACTGATTGCCGAGATGCAAGCACGATTCCAGTATTGAGTATCATATCGAAAGGCATGGATAGCTAAACAGATGGCAATGGAGCAACTGTATGGGGATTATGATTCGTCGTATAACGAGCTACAAGAATGGATAGCTGCTATGCAGGAGTACGTACCGGGGACTGTGATTGAGTTGCAAACAAGGCCTTATTACGGCCAGGACGACCAGTTACAGCCGACAAAAAGGATTTTCCATCCAGGTTTGTCACCCGACAAAGCTCCCGATACAACACTGCTAGAACGGCGGAGCCCCAGCTATACGAGCTAACACTGGACAAATCAGCTAACAGGGGCAAGTACATCAAATGCACCTTGTAGTTGTTTGCATCGGGCATGAGTACTCCCCCTAGGATATGCATGATGTACGTTCGAGCAGCGCACATCAACTCACCTTCAGTGGCAGTAGCTTATAATTGTCCAAATTTGTCTTTCAGCCATGTAAATTTTAAGCCCGTAAAATTCGACTCATCATCCTCTGGCGAGTCTCCTAGGAGCTGATAACAAAGTGCAGCTGGATCCGTAAATGAAGATACTCTCGCCAATTGGGAGCCCAAGCTGCATTGCAACATCCTCCAAAGTCACCGTGCACTCCCCACACGGAAAATGAAAAGTGTGGGTCTCTGGGCGCCACCGCTCCACTAGCGCAGATAATAAATCATAGCGCAAGTCGGATGTCTGGATCAATACTGCTGACCCAAATTCGGCTTGCTCCAAGTACGGCATCAATCGGGCATCCAGAGCTTTCTTTAAACCATTCACACGGGCCCTTATTACTCGGTACGAGTCTTGATAGTGTTAAATTACAGAAAAAAATTACGATAACAAGATTTATTTCTATATATTACGTATATCCTTTTTAAATAAATAAAACTCGTGATTAACAAATAATAAATCATACCGCCTGATTAGCCGCATCAGATATGTGTCTATCAGGTCGAATCATTGGAGCTTTGCGATGCCTGCATGTTGAAAAAAAAGTTAGTAAAACACTCTTACTTCGGCCATTTCTTCGTATTTTTTTCTCCGCGTTTTATTATTTTAAAAAATATCATAATTTCTAATTTTATAATTTTACATTATTTAAGTGCATTATGTTTGAAATTTATTATTTTAGTGTATTTTTAAAATTAATTTAATGTCAAAAAAACCCTTATTCCTGCCCTTTCCTCGTATTATTTTCCCGAATTTTATTACTTTTAATAAAAAATATTATTTTCGTATTTTATTATTTTATATTATTTCAGTACATTTTGTTTGAAATATTTGTATTAATTATTTCTGAATTTTTAAAAAATTTAGTAAAACACTCTTACTTCGGCCATTTCTTCGTATTTTTTTCTCCGCATTTTATTACTTTAAAAAATATCATAATTTCTAATTTTATAAATTTATGAATTTAGTGTGTTTTTAAAATTAATTTAGTGTAAAAAAACCCTTATTCCTGCCCTTTGCTCGTATTATTTTCCCAAATTTTGTTACTTTCAATAAAAAATATTATTTTCGTATTTTATTATTTTATATTATTTCAGTACATTTTGTTTGAAATATTTGTATTAATTATTTCTGAATTTTTAAAAAATTTAGTAAAACACTCTTACTTCGTCCATTTCTTCGTATTTTTTTCTCCGTATTTTATTACTTTAAAAAATATCATAATTTCTAATTTTATAAATTTATTAATTTAGTGTGTTTTTTAAATTAATTTAGTGTAAAAAAACCATTATTCCTGCCCTTTGCTCGTATTATTTTCCCAAATTTTATTACTTTCAATAAAAAATATTATTTTCGTATTTTATTATTTTATATTATTTCAGTACATTTTGTTTGAAATATTTGTATTAATTATTTTTTAATTCTTAAAAAATTTAGTAAAACACTCTTACTCCGGCCATTTCTTCGTATTTTTTTCTCTGCATCTTATTACTTTAAAAAATATCATAATTTCTAATTTTATAATTTTATTTTATTTTAGTGCATTATGTTTGAAATTTATTAAATATACCATTTTTTCGGATTTTATTACTTTCCGTGAATATACAATTTCCGTTTTTTTTCTTTTCGTATTTTATGTTTTCTTAAACATATTTTTTTATCATTTTATTTTTAATGCTATTTTTCTAAAAAAACTAATTACAACATTTTAAATAAATTTCATAAAAAAATTCCTAATCAACATACAATTTACATAACATGAATTTTTTCATGCTAAATAAATTTCATAAAATTTATATGCTAAATAACATAATAAAACACGTATAATGTACATAACATAATTTTTTTACACACAAATATTAAAAAAAATTAAAATTAATAATAAAAAATTACCTTTTTTTCTTCTTTTTCCTTCCTCCACTCTTCTTCTTCTTCTTCTTTTTTTCTCTTCTCCTTTCATTTTCTTTCTTTCCTCTCCTTTCTTTTTCTTTCTTTCTTTCTTCTTCTTTCCCTCTCTTTCTCTTCCCCCCACCTACTAGCTGGCTGACCCATTATATGGGCAGTGCCGCCGATGGGAATGACACCATCGGTGCCGCCTATGGGAAAGGCACCTTCGGTGCTGCCCATGGGATACCCTCCATCAGGGTATTGTCACATCACCTGCAGCCTTTTTTTTCTAATTTTTTTGTATTATTTTCGTAATTAAAAAAGATATATAATATTTTGGTTATTTTTTATTTTTATTTTTGTAATATTTTTATAAAAATTCCATTTTTTAGTCATTCAAGGCGTCATGCGATAAAGTCAGAAATTAAAATTGAGCAGTTTGTATGGAATCTTATGATATTTTATGTTTTTAAATTTTTTAACGTATGAGGATATAATAATAATAATAATTGGAGCCTGAGATTCATAATTTTATTTGATAACAGTTTGGTTGGCAGTAAAGTGTAATTAATACCCAACTATAGTAGAGGTCATTTCCAAAATTGTTCCCTAAAGCCTTAGAAAAGTAAGAAGAAAAACACACTTACGATTTTGCAAAACTAATTTTTTAATTATATCTTCTAATTATTCAAAATAAAAGGAGTTTAATAAAGTAAAAGGGAAAATTCAATTTTACTTGATGCACTTTAAAGCTTACAAATTCATGTTGGAAAATATCTTTACATTAACTCAAAATCATATTGCTCTTTGGCTTGTAAGAAATGTGGCATTCTTTTAATGGTACATGATTTTGTCAAATTTTTTAAATTTTGTATTTTTTTTGGTTAGGATATTTTGATAGTTGATCTTTTTGTTTAGTTTTATTTTGAATTCTTATTAGTCGAGTATTACTCTATAAATACTTTAATTTCAATCCGTGAAAGTATGCTCCATTTTGTTTTATTATTAGTTTCTTTATTGTAATCAAAGCTTTCAAAGCTTAAACAAGTAAAATCTGTTTGTTTGTTTTTTTTCTGTCTTTCTTATTGCCTCACATAAAAATGACTGATATTATAGTTGTTAATGTCATTAACACAGCTAATACCAATACCACTATCCAATTCAATCTTACTTCTCAGCTACCGACCAAATTAACTCGCAACCATAATTTCATGATTTGAAAAACATAGGTAGAAGTGTTAATGTATGGTCACTATAACACTCCTTGACCGACTCTATCGCCAGATCCAAGCTACAAGAAGTTATATTTGTTGTCGGAGCAACTACATCCAATTATACACTACACAACCATTTATACATTACATTAAATATAATTCGCATTCATACCATGCTACATAATCATTTCCAAGTCCCTCACAAGCTTACGAAAGCTCATTTGTTAACCCAAGGTTTAATTAGGACCAAATTACAAAATTTTCAAAATCTCAGGCCGACATCACGACAACACCAATTAGTAAGTTATGTCACAACCTCAGGCATCACGACATCGCAACATCACTCACTATCATCCTATGTCACAACGCCGAGGACTCGCAGCTGCGATGTTGCCTTTATTTTTTGTTAAAAAAATCACATTTGGTACCTATTCATTTGTTTCAACCAAAAGATGTTATTACACTTATTCATATACCACTTTCACCTATACCAAAACATGTAAGTTCAAGCTAAAACAATTTTATAAAACCTTTGAAAAATAATCATTCAAATGCCTTCAAAACCTAAACATATTCAAGTCACCTATCAAATTAACGTACCAATTCATTCTATATGCAAATCTTAGCATATATATATATATAACATGCGCAAGTTTGAAATCATCAACTAAATAACATCAACCATGGCTAAAACCATACATCGATTAGCACATACGCTAAGCTTCTCATACAACTCAACATTTACCACAAATTCAATCATGATGTCCTATTGAGAAAATGACCATTTTCATAACACATTATCCCTGTATACATGTCACAACCTTATAACCAAAATGAACATATTTCCACCGATTTGGTGATAGTGTGAGCTTGGCATCGATCTGACTCATGAGTTATACAAGGTGATAACCTACAAATAGATAAAACAACTAGAGTTTTAAATGCTTAGTAAGTTCAAATGGAAATTATTATGTTTACCTTGTTCCTACTTACGCATTTTACCTACTTTAATTTGGCACAAGTTTGGCTAGATCATAGCACTTTAAGACATCAACAAGGTGAGCATATATACATATATACATATATATAAATATATCCATCACCTATAAACACAATAAACAACTCAAACATACTAAATCATGTCACTTGCACATAATCTATCTCGATACTATATTCAATCATCAATTTATAAAGATATACCAATTACATGTAATTCTTTTCGATGACATATCAAATTGGTTACCAAATCCTTTTCGTCACATTTTTTTTTAAGTTTCCAATTTAAATTAATATATACCACCCAATGGAACCCTAATAAAACAAACTTAGATACACGGGTGAACTAAGTTACTCGTCCAAGCTAAAATTACATCAGATTACCCTTCTAGGCTAAACCTATATCATATATTACCCGAGAATTCGCAACAAATGTTGAATCTCGTTATATTGCCGGAGGATCCACATAAAATGCTAGATCTCGTTATATTACCTAAGGATCTAAAAAAAATGTTAAATCTCATTATAATTTTGACAATTAGTTGAACATTCGTAATCAGTGCCCCCCATGAAAGCATTATCACCTATGAAGAATTTATGAAAAACTACTTGATCATGAAAATTTTCTCAAAAATGAATAGTGTAAATAAAAAAGCCTCCAGTTATAGTTTCTATTGCTTAATGACTCAATTCAGGTCATTTAGGCCCAACAAAAACAACAAAAATAGCCACTGATAATTAAATAACTCCAATAGTTAATCTCTTAGTAACCAAAAATGGCATCTTCTATTTCCCAAGAAAAACAGTAATCAATGGAGGCCTCGTCAAAATTCACAACAATTTTCACTACAACAATTTTCACATAATATTGTCCAGTGTCAGCTCTGTGGTCGTCCTAGCCAATCTGCAAGAGTTTGTCACAGAACAGCACATAATCATTATCAAGCTCAGGCTAATTATGTGACTTAGTTCTATTCACAACTTGAACCTAGAGTTGTAAACTCGGGAGCTTCTCATCATATTACTTCTGATGCGTAATCACTAGTTATTACACAGGACTATTGTAACACCCTTAACCCGAATCTGTCATCGGAACAGGGTTACAGAGCATTACCAAAATTTATAGATCAAACAAACAGACATTCCATTTCATATAACATTCATGTCAAAAATCAATCAAATTCAATCATATCATCCCTTATACGAGCCCTCGAGCTCAAAATAAATATTAAAAACAAGTCGGGACTAAATCGGGTACTCAAACAATTTTTCAAAAAATATTGAATTTTTTTTTCAAATGTGTAGGGGACACACGCCTGTGTAGCCAGGCCGTGTCTCTCACACGGTCAAGAGACATGCCCGTGTCTAAGGCCGTGTGGGCATTCAAAATAGGGACACACGGCCGTGTCCCAGCCCATGTCTAAACTTGTGAGCTCTCTAACTTAGGTCACATGGCCAAGCCACACGCCCGTGTGTTAGGCCGTGTGAACAATTTGAGCATACTGACTTGTGACACACGGCCAAGCCACACGCCCGTGTACTAGGCCGTGTGAACCTACTGACTTGTGCTCTTTAAAAGATATAGGGGACACATAGCCGCGTCACCTAACCGTGTGTCACACACGATTGAGACACACACCTGTGTCTCTGTCTAAGTACCAACCTAAACACAACAATTTGCATAAGACCAAGTCCTAAATAGGCATTTAAAACCAACCAAAATTAAGCTTAAAATATGTAATATCATCACATATAAACATTATGCCTATAGACACCTCAAATGACCATTTAAAAACATGCCAACTATGTATCCAAACTTACCTAAATGAACAAACACATATATGCATAATTGTACCAGAATTTAACATGTATGACACTTATCAAGCTCAACTATTTGATACCTATAACACCAATTCACAAATTAGAACATTTACATGATAACCATACACAAAATATGATAAGGCCATTTACATATATACATAACAAAATATACCAAGATACAAGTCAAATCAAATGGCTAAAAACATAACAAAACATGTAGCCTATCATTGTCCAAAATAACCTATATATGCCATTATAACCAAAAGTACCCAAAATAGACGATAGATAGTGTGATATAGCTCCGTCAAGCTTCCAACCCGAACGAGCTTTTGAATCACTATAAAATACGAAAAATAACACAAAGTAAATATTTAAGCTTAGTAAGTTTGTATAACTCAGATTTTAACTTACCATTTAACCACCATTTAGGTAAGTAAACCAAAGCATATCACAACTCAATTTGGCCAAAAGCCTAACACATATTCATCAACCTAGTTAGCCATGTATTCATATAAAAATCGAGAATTGTGTATGAGTTCAACAACTATTTAAATTTCATATACATGTAACATCTATACCATGTATCCATATATCATATATAAACCATTTCCATGTACTTCACATAAATACCTGTACTAGTTCGTATCAAACTCATATAACCTCGTAACAAAACTGTGCACGTTGAACCATTTAGAATAATACCGGATACGTGGGAATCTCGCACACTATGTGCCAACATGTGGTCGAAACCACTACTATCTCATATCTCATATCAGTGCTCTATCTCTCAAGCCATAAATGGGTCTACTCACACAAGCTGTTAGTCAAGATGAAGTTACACGGTGTTGCTTACACAAGCTGTCAAGTAACCGCAACAAATGCTGGAAACTCAGCTACCATTGAAACTCATGAATTGGTGGCTTGTGGAGGCATCAACTAGATGATTGATCGAGGGCAAGAGAAAGTTGTCCTTGGGGCACTCCTTGTTGAGGTTTGTGAAGTCGGTGCACATCCTCCACTTACCACGCACCTTAATTACTGTTACCATATTTGAAACCCAATCTGGGTATTCTACCTCCTTGATAAACCCTATCGGCAGCAACTTGGCAATCTCCTGCATAACTTCCTCAATCACTTGCTGTGAAAATTTCCTTCATTTCTACTTTACTAGCTTTGTTCCAGGGAGCACATTCAACTTGTGCACAATTACCTCCAGGTCCACACCTGGCATGTCTGTCGCAGACCAGGCAAGACATACGAGTTTTTTCCCATGCAGTTGATCAACGTGTTTTTTTTGTACTCCTTTAATGCTGACGAGATCTTAACTGTTCTCTCTTTATTGTCGCAAAAGATCTACAGAGTTTCGATATGCTTCATAACTTAAGGCTTTTTTTTCTTGTGCTCGTCTCTTACATCTAAATTGTCTAGGTCTAGAACTTGTCTTGCTAATTCAGCCTTCTACAAACTTTGCCCCTCAGTTGTGGGTTCCCTTGTTTGATTGACAAATAGCATGTGGCATTGCCTCATTGTGCGTTGATTAGATCACAGAAAATCAACCCAATCTTTATTGGGAACTTAATTTTCATGCAAAAGGTCGCCACTACCATCCTCGCCATTCTCATTATTGGTCTCCCAAAGATGGCATTGTATACCATTAGGTGGTCCACTACATAAAACTGGACATACACTATTGTCATGTGCTCGTCGTCCACTAAGATGACTAGCAGGGTGATTGAGCCCTTTACCTCAACTGAACGGTTTGCAAAACTTTATAGCAGGCTGGCTTTGGATAACGATCACTCTTTTAGCCCCATCTTTCTGCATGCAAAATGAGATTGTGACCTTCTCTAGATACCCGCGAGTTGGATCTATAACCTTATCTCACAAGTTGGTTCTACGAGTCATCCCTGCAATCCTGCCTTGTGAGCTCGCACAAGGTTCCTACGAGCTGGGTCTATAGCCTTGCTTTGCGATTTGATTCGCCTTGTCGTCTTCTCGTGGTCGGATCAGAGGTCAAAGGTTCAAATTTTTTCTAGAGTTTTGATCTCAGGTTATTAACATATAACAAATATATAATAACTATTTTGATTATTTAAATATAATGCTAATAAAAAAATTGTTAATCGCTAGTAAAACATTTGTAGAAAGTAAGAATCAAATCAATATTTACTATTCAAAGTTTTTTTCCTTTCTATGATAGTTAATAAATTATAGCTACTTATTATAAATGGTTCAAAATTTCTATTTACAAAATGTAATATAAGGTTTTTCTTTTATACTTTTTGGGTTAATGATATATAATAATTTAACTTTTATTTATTATATAAATTCATTTTAATAGAATAAAAATTAATATTTATAAGAATGATAAATTTTATTTAATTAAATGTTTTAATTTATAAATGTGAAAAAATCTTATAAATAATAAATTCAATAAAAACCAACAGCCATTATCACTATATAAAACCAAGAAATCTGAAGGTCCAATATATTTAAATCTTTTTATTTTTTCTCTTTCAGGCCAGGTTACATTTGGTTCAAACTTATCTCAAGTGCAGGCGCCAATCCTCTAAAACCTCAAATTTTCCCATGCATAGAGACATAATCAAAATAATAATTTTTATGAATAGTAAAATCTGTAAAACATCAAAATTTGCCCTTTTCTTTCTTTAATCCTTACTTTTTCTATATTTGCATGCATGTTATGACTCAAAATCGTGTATTTACACATACTTACAGGTATATCGTTAAAGGAAAATAGATGCATGACTTCGAAAATTATCTTTGATTAAGAAAGTAAAAATATCATTTGTTCACATAACTTTGATTTGGTTCTAAAATTAACAAATTGAGTTTGAAGAACTTGAGTGTCAAATTAATGGACCCAAATCTAAAATGATCAAAATCTTGAATAATTTGAATTCGAAATGACTTGACTTGAATCAAAATTAGTCAAAACCAAAACAACTCAAACTTAAAAACTATCCGAAACTTTTTAAGTTCAATCTAAAATCAATCAAATCCACTCAGTTGATAAATCTAGACACAATAGATGAATATATGGTCCAGAGATAGTAGGAAAGGGTATGATTGGGCTAGGTCTAGATCGAATCCATCAGATCCGGTTTAACAACTCGCTTCACTATTCATATATGAATAAAATATTAAAAATATTTTTATATCAATAATTATATATTTTATAATTAAATTTAAATTATAAATATCTTTTATTAATTGAGTGAAATTGGATTGATTCGAAATGGACAAGGTACTCGACCTACCAAAAATCTAAATAAGAATCATGGTGTTATTATTGGAGGAATTCAACTTAGAGCCTCTATGTTGTTCAAAACATCAAATGTAATCATGTTCCCTTAATTATTTGGTTTTGTTGCAAGAAATTCTTCATCTCAAGCAAACACTGTCGCCATTGCTTTTACGTGGAAAAGACTCGACTTCACCTTCAATTCGGGGCGTGAATGTTATTTCACATGTTTGAGTTGCCTTCTTTTCTATGTCAAGTAGTGTAAAATATATTCATGGTCAATGCTTCCGTTCCTCTTTCTTATTGCATAATTCCACGTCAACTGGATTTAGATTTTTAAAATAGAATTAATTTATTTTATGGATACCTACTTTAGTAGTAGTATGAGATTCATACAAATATTTTTATTTTTATTTTTATTTTTGGTAAATACAAAGAAGGGTATGCCTCAAAGCATCTTATTGCATATTTTACGTAGCACCTACAGCTTCCTCATATAGAATTACCTTTACACAAACAGGTGGATTAGCAAAGTATTGCAATACTACTTTCCTCGATCCCTTTTGCCAGGCTATATTAAGGCCATCAACCACTGCCCAAAGTTCTACTTGGATCACATGAAAAGTGCCCACATTTCTACTATACTCGACTATCCACCTGCCACGGCTATCTTCAACTACTCAACCCGCAAAAGATCTTCTAAGAGCTTCTTTTCTTGCACAGCCGTATTAATTTTCAATCAATCCTCCTCCGCTGTACTCCATCGAGTTTGATTAGTCCTATTGCACAATGCTAAATTGTCACTGCCGTCTTGCTTTCACATTTCTTGCCCAACTCACTCCTCGCTGCAACAATGTTTATTTCGAAACATTGCCTTATTCCTTGATTTCCACAATTTTCAACAAATATTCCAAACAAAGATCCCCACTCACTCATAAGAACCTGCCACAAGCGAGTTGAGGAACAACTTTCATATAATTTGACTTTGCTAATCTGCGGCCTCGAAGAACATGTAAAATATCTCTTGCCATCTAGGAAGCACGGACACGGCTGATCCCTCCTTGTACTGGTGTCGCACGTGTGTCCGACATGGACACTCGTCAGATCAGAGGCGATTCTAGGGAGGCTGGCATGGGCCCGGCCCCCTTAAAATGAAAAATTGTCATTTAGGTCTCTAAATTTTTTAAAATTTTAAATTAGTAAAGGTAAAATTGCACTTTGGCCACTCTAAAATTATAAAAATTCAATTTAATCCTTTAAAAATTATAAAAATATAGACTATAAAAAATTAAAATTTTATTTAGCCCCCTTAAACAATTATTCTGGCTTCGCCCCTGCGTTGGACACACCCGGATGCGTATGGGACACGCTGGAATATGTCCAAAAAAAAATTCGGACACGGTCTTGATACGGTAACAATGGACAGAGGCGCCGGATTGAAAAATCTCAGTTGAGAGTGAAAGGAGTAGCAGAGTGTTAGATTTTTTTCCCCTATTTTTTCCCGTGAAAGAAATGAAAAGATGAAAGTAAGGCTGAAAGTTTTAGAGTTTTTTTTAAAGGAGATGAAAGGTTTTTTTTTTAGACAAATTTGAAGTAGTCCTCTTAGTTATTTGTAATTAATTTAAAATATTGGGCTGGATTACTTTTTAGTTTTTTGTTGTGAGCAGCCCAAGGTCTGTTTTGAGCTATTTGTAAATTGATTTAAAATATTGAGTTGGATATTAAGTATTTTAACATAAATATATATAAAAATATTAAAAATATTTTGTATTGCCATATCTTGCCGTATTCATGTCCTATTTTTTAAAAATTATCGTGTCACCGTGTCTGTATGGTGTTGTACCCGTATTACGACACGATATATGCTTCATAGCTTGCCATGCACCACATCCAAGCTAGCCGTATCATTAGCCTTTCCTCTCTTACATCTCTCATAGATTCTCAACAATCTATCTTTTAGTACAATCCACAAATTGATGGACCCTTTGAGGCCCTTTAAAATGTCATATCTGCTGCCGCATCTGCTTTGGTTCTTCTCTTGATGTTTTTGTCAAATGATCGTAAGAGTTGGCCACTAAGAAGGTGCCTTGTTTAGACCACTGCCAAATGAGTATATATGTCCTTGCCCTTTCACATGGAGCACAAATACTAGAGGATAATCATTTGATAGAGATGTCACTAAAACTTATCCCACCACCAACTTCCATTTGCAATACCATATCGAAAACATAAGCAAAATCATCAAAGCCATGACCAGTTATACAATGACTACGAACTATATAGGAGGGGGTTTTGGACCTACTCTATCGGACACCGGAAGTCTCAGACCATGCTAGAACATCGAGTGTTCGACAAGGTTATTAGACCAGACCAAACGAAGGCCCTAGGATAAGCCCAACAAGAAGGGCTTTGGAACCCATTCTTAGGCCGATGAAACCACCAAAGGCATGAGATACCATCATTGGGCTCCATTGAACTCGTCACTTAGGCCATGTAGGCCCAATACTTGGGCATGAAGCCCACTTTCGAAGGAGGCCCCTTTAATTTTTAATTAATTTGATAAATAATTTGACATTAAATAATATTATTAGTTATACATAATGCTTATTGTGGATTTAAAAATTAAAAATAAATAAAACATATAACAATCTCTTAATCAGTTTATAAATAAAAAAATTATTATCTAATAAAAGGAAATTCAATTAGTCATTTCACTTTTTTTTCTTATGAAAAATTAAATGTTCATAATTTTTTTCTTATATAATTATTTATAGAATATTTGAATTATTTTTTAACTCGGGATTTAATTTCCAATTTCAGGGACCAACTTTGAGGACTATTTTTATGTGCCTTGAAGGAAATATCATATTGTTGACAACAAGAGTAAATCTAAATTTTTTTTAAAAGATTTTTCCATTTTGTTTAGCTTACATTTTATCAATCAAAGAGTTATAAAATATTATATTTAGAAGAAAACTAATGAAAAAAAAGGAAATGAAGTTTCAAAATAAACTCATTGGTATTAGGAATTGACTTAGAAAACGACTCGTTAGTTGAGAGAAGTTTTTATTTTTTATTTTATAAATTTATAGATGTGAAATGACTCTGTTTTAAAAGCAAAAAGCTTTGGTTAGGAAGTTTAAGGAACAATTTGATAGAATTTGTAAATATAAAGAATTAAATTTATTGAATTATTTAGAATTAGAATCAAAATAAAATATGTAAGTATTGAGGACTAAATATGTTATTATACCAGTTATAAAAATGCTTTCATTTATCAATTTAAATATGTGACCAAACCAAGAACGAATTCAAATATTAGTACCTAAATTGAAACTTTTTAAAATTAAGCGACTAAAACAGAAACACAAACATAATTAAGTAACTATTTGTAAAATTTATCCACTTTTATAAAGAAAATTAAACGAAATGTGAGATTTTTTTAAAAAGGAAAAAAGAATCCATTCATTGAATTTGAAAACCCTTTAGAATTATTAAAATAATTTTATATTTTTATATTTTTATATTATTTCATAGGTTTATATTTAAAGTTTGTGATTTTTAAAAAAAAAAATATATTATTTAAGTAATAATTCGAACCTATGAGAGTGGGTTGCGGCCACGACACATCTTATAATTGGATTTCTGCACAAACAGGACATTGAGATTGACTTGGCGTTTGGCATCTTATAATTGTCAAATACTCCTTTACTCCAACCATAGAATAGTTTTTTGATATGCCAAAAAATATATTTTTTGACTTTTGAAAGTCATCTAATATTTTTAAGAGGAATTAGAATAAATTTTCAAAAACATTAAGAATGTAATTGTATTATATTAATTTATAATTTCATAATTTTTAAAAATATATTAAAAGTATATTATTTTTAGCTAAAACTTTGCTTGCTTTTTGACCTAGTATTTAAAAATAATTTATCATTAGGGTTCTAATCATATTAGATTTTTTGATATAATGTCTACAATTACCCATAACTCTTCTCTAACTAATATATAGAAGAATAATATGTTTTAACACACTCGAACTCACATTCTCTTACATTAACAATAATACTCATGTTAATCAAATTAAAATTCAATCGACCCATTATCATTAATCTTGAAAGGAATTAATTTGATAAATTTAAATATTTTGTGAGAGAGATTTGACGTTTTAGTGGTTCTAGGAAATAGCATATTTTTGAAAGATACAATTACTAATATTTTGATAATAATTTTTATTTCTAAAGAAAACTGGCCATTAGATGGAAAAGTGGTTCGGTGAGAACAATCCTAGCTATTAAAACTTCAATTTAAGAGATTTAGTTTCTATTTATATATAAAAAAGAGATTGAACTTCCTATATAAGATTTCATTATTAACTTTGATAGGATTTTACTCTCAATTCTATAAGTATTTAAGTGAATTTTATTTAAAAAAATAGATTTCAAGTTTTTAAAAAATAATAAATTACTTTTTGAATGCGCAATAATTCAATTATGAATCTATTCAAATTGTTTGCAAAATCGAAAAACAAAACTCTTTTAACATTTGACCAATACAAAAATTCAATTATCTTTAAATATAATTTTAATGTCAAAATTGAATAAAGTAATGGAAATTGAAGTTGTAAGTAAGTTGAGGTTAACCTAAAAAAGCCACGTCATTGGATATATTAAATGAAAATTGAAAGTATCCTAACGTGCCCGATTGTCTCAAGTAGAATGCAAAATAACATAAACGTGGCGGAAAAGTGGAAGTACAGAAAACAGTTTATAAAAATCATGCTTCTTGTTTCTTTCCCACATTCAATTTATTCTCCGACTCAAGCAACCATATGGAGATTACAAAGGTGTTACCCGACGACTGCATATCTCTCATCATATCCTTAACTTCGCCTCGAGACGCCTGTCGAATGGCCCTTCTTTCTCATGCTTTCAACTCCATTGCAGACTCCAATGCTGTATGGCAGATGTTTCTGCCCCTTGATTATATTCATATCATTTCTAATTCATCGTCGCCCCCGTCGTTGCTCTCATTGCCCAAGAAGGACCTTTATTTCACTCTATGTTATCATCCCATTCTTACTCATAACGGAGATATGGTGAGTCCTACTCAAACTTATTTTCCATTTCTCTGCTACCAACTTATACTTTTTATAAATTTTTTGGTACATAAGAAGAAGCAGCAGGAGATTTGAATTTATTTTTATTTAATATTTAAAATTATCTATAACTTTTTTTCAATCATTATATAGAAAAATAAACACACTTTAACACGCTCGAATTTATATCCCTATAACTAACAATAATATCATATTAACCGAGCTAAAATTCCCTCGGTATATAAATTATTGTTGATTGAAGGAGTGTCCAAATAAAACTAATATACGTATCCAAATCAAAGTTGTCTACACTCTAACACTCACGTAATAATTAATTTCTATTGGAGATGACGTGGATCGCAATTAGGGATGAAAAAGTAAATAATATCCGGTTGTTTTTCTCTGGGCATTCCATTTTCATGAATTTAAATTTTAGTAAAACATATATACAATTTAATTAGACCCTCATTCTTTTGTTCCATGTGCACTTTGTCTGACTCATTGATAATGTTGCCCATTTTCCGTTTCCCATGTATCTTGAAATAGAAGTTCCAACTAGAGAAGGAGAGTGGAAAGAAGTGGTATATGGTAGGGGCAAGAGCACTTTCAATTCAATGGGTTGATACACCTCGCCACTGGACTTGGATATCACTACCAGACTCTAGGTTTGTTCTTCACACTTATCTTTATTTTTAACATGTGAATGAAAGAGATCAATACATTTCTTTATTATTATTTTATATCAAAATAAATATATAAATTTTACATTGAGAGGATGGGTTTATGTACATAGAGTTCAAATTCTAAGCATGATGTAAATGGACTCTATACTCATACAAAACAATAGCTTATTGTCGCCATACTCTTTATTTCTTTCCAAGCTTCTAATCACTCGGTACAAAAATGCATTGGTCTTGACAAGGAATTTTTATTAGAAGGACAAGTTTATTTTCACCTAATTTATGGGGGTTATTTTGGCAATTTTTTAAATAAATAGAAAAAAATTCGGTTTAATTTCTAGTACAAGAGCTTTTCATGTTACTTTTACTGACAAATCAATTGAAAGCGTGTATTATTTTATTATCTTATTGTAAGATGCATATGATGATAGGTTTTGTAGGGTAGCTAAGCTTAAGAATGTGGGGAGGCTGGAAATAAAGGGAAAGGTTAAGCTGAACACTCTATCTTCCAATACAAACTATGAAGCATACTTTGTGTTTAAGCTTGTGAGAGACAGATATGGTTTCAGGCATACACCTGTGGAGTTGGATGTCAGCATTGAGGGAACAGCGGCAGGAGAAGTACGTAGTGTAATCCTAGACCCACCACGAAATATGCCACAGCAAGCTAAAGAGAGGGTAGATGGGTGGTTGGAGATTGAAATGGGGGAGTTCTTCAATGGTTTTGAAAATGATAGGACTGTGGAATTTAGTCTACGAGAAGACCATGATGATCAACCAAAACGAGGCCTCATTGTCCAAGGAATTGAGCTTAGACCTAAACATAAAAATAATAGGTAGCTTGCATTGCTTTGTAATTTAGGTTAGCTTCTTATTCATTATGTATGTCATATTGTCATCTATATAGTTTTATTATCAAATTAAGTTTGCCTTAGATCAAATATGAATAATACTAAAAAAAATGAAAAGTCAAAACTATAAATCATGATAGGGTAATTCAAGTTCTTTGGGTAGTAGACAAGGAGCTAATATTCTCAAATTACATTTTTGCTCATGTCCCTTTAAACAGTGTGGTGAAATTGGTCCACGGAAACCTCATGTAACTTAAATTTTATTTGTTGATAAAAATATTAGAAAAGAGTTTCTATGTGTACAAGACTTTGAATCCGATTTATTTGGTAAATGTGAAAATTAAGATATTTTTAAAATATTAAATAAAAACTAGAAATTCTATCATACGTATATACATAAACAAGAAAGGATTGTATGAAACCGTGATTCCACATCATCCTTATCCCTTTCCAATGGAAGTATGACTAATCAGATTTTTCCTCCTAATTTTCAGCTTTTTCCTCCTGAAAAAATTCAAATCCAATTAAAAATGCTAAAGATCAAGAAGAAAAATCTGATCTGTCATTTTTCCATTGAAATGGATAAGGATGACGTGGAATCACAGCTTCATACAATCCATTCTCATGCATAAACTACATCATTAGTAACTAAACTATGGGTAAGTCACTGGGTTATTAAAATCAATGTTATATGATTTTCTCTATTCACACTACCTGCACCAGTTGAAAGCTTTTTTTTCTCTTTTTTACTATAATAACCCAATTTGCTCGGGCCCATCATAATAATAATAGACCAAAAATAATTAAATAAGTCCAAGTATGAAGTCCATTTACAATCTTGAAAGGATTAAAGGAGAAAGGATTAGATGCTACTAAGATGTGTAGACGCTGTCGAGGCTAAAAAAATCTTGGAAGAAGTCCACGAGGGTGTTTGCGGAACACACGCCAATGGTTTTATAATGGCCAGGAAAATCATGATATTCGAGTATTATTGGTCCACCATGGAAGGAGATTGCATTAGTTATGCCAAGAAATGTCATAAGTGTCAAATTTATGGAGATAAAATTCATGTACCTCCCTCGCCTCTTCATGTTATGACTTCTCCGTGGCCTTTCTCTATGTGGGGCATGGATGTTGTTGGGTCGATATCACCAAAAGCTTCTAATGGGCATCGATTCATCTTTGTGGTCATCAATTACTTCACTAAGTGGGTAGAGGTCATTTCTTACGCTAATGTCACGAAATCGGCAGTTAGCAAATTCTTGAATAAAGAAATCATATGTCGGTATTGGATGCCAGAAAGGATCATATCTGACAATACATTAAACTTGAACAACAGTACGATAGCGGAGGTCTGTAGCCAATTCAAGATCAAACACCACAACTCATCACCATATCCCCCAAAAATGAATAGTGCAGTGGAGGCAGCCAATAAGAACATTAAGAAGATCATGGGGAAAATGACTAAGACTTATAAAGATTGGCATGAGAAGTTACCATTTTCCCTCTATGCTTATCGAACATCTGTTAGGACCTCAACCGGGGCAACACCTTTCTCTCTAGTTTATGGAATAGAAGCGGTTTTGCCCATTGAAGTTGAGATTCTTTCTCTCCAAGTTTTGGCAGAATTGAAATTGGATGATACAGAATGGATTCAATCCCGATATGATCAGCTAAACTTAATTGAAGAGAAAAGGTTGAAAGCCATCCGTCATGGTCAGATGTACCAAAAACGAATAATGCGAGCTTACAAAAAAAAGTTTGTCCCAGAGAATTCCATGAGGGGGACCTAGTATTGAAAAAGATCCTGCCCATACAAAAGGATTTCAGAGGAAAGTGGATGCCAAACTAGAAAGGACCTTACGTGGTAAAAAAGGTCTTTTTTGGAGGAGCGTTGATTTTGACTGAGATGGATGGTAAGAACTTGCCCAATCCTATGAATTCAGATTCAATCAAGAAGTATTTCACCTAAATAAAAAAAAAGAGTGGAGAGGCCAAGGCGAAAACCCGCAAAGGGCGCCTTGAGACCAAAGGGGTTCTAAGTTGAAAACCCAAAAAAGGGCAATTCAAATTTTACTCGAAGGTGGGCCATATGGAAATCCTGTCCTATCAGAATTAACAAGAACGAGAGACACTACATCTTGGGGCATCAACAAATTATTTTGGATCTCTGAAACACATATCAAGTTCAAAAGGGCCCTCGAAAAGATAGTGTGAAAAAGCTCATACTACGAAATCTGGGGCACCTATTTTCATCTTATTCACTTTGTATTTTATCAATGTTTGCTATCTTTGATCAATTTATCTATTTGAAGCTTTGTTCTCAATAAAATTCCTTTTGTCCATTGCGATAATCTTTTTCAAGCATTTTTACATTGAAATAATGATTAATGTACTAATAATATTCAAGTAAAAGGAGTTCTGCATATTGCTCTGAAAATTTTTCTAAATAATACAAGGATCTAAAAACAAAGCCACTATTCAGAATTAACCAAACTTAAGGGTTGGAAACATTTAAGATAGAATAGTCTAAATTATGACTATTTTTTTGAATTTTCTGTTAAAGATACCAGCTGAACAAGAAGGCATGGTAACACATCAATGATAGAACCTTGATGAACAACGAGCATTGATAACCTAAGCATTAAAAAGGGATCATTCTCAAAAAATGACAATCTGCATTCATGTAAATATCATTCATACACATCTAGTTAGGAGCATTTAATACATTCTGATCATGACATCCTAATCACTAGGCATAAATAGGTCCATGAAATAGATTCTATATGTCATGTTCCCTAGAGCAGATCAGTGAAACTACAAATCTTATACCCCTGAAGTTGCAGTGGGATGGATTATAGTCATCGTGGCAAATCCTATCTCCCTGAAGTTGCAGTGAAGCAGATTAAAGCCACAAATTAGATCTCCCTAAAGTTGTAGTGGAGCAGACTAAAGATAGCAAATCTTATCTCCCTGAAGTTACAGTAGAGTAGATTAAAGCTATAAACCTTATCTCCCTAAAGTTACAGTGGGGCAGGTTGAAGTTACAAGTCTTATCTCTCAAAATTGCAGTGGGGCAGATTGAAGTTACAAGTCTAATCCCCCTGAAGTTGCAGCAGAGCAGACTGAAGATAGCGAATCTTATTTCCCTGAAGTTGCAGTAGAATAGATTAAGGCTACAAATTACAAATCGGATCCCCTTGAAGTTGTAGTGGGGCAGATTGAAGTTACGAGTCTTATCTCCCTGAAGTTGTTGTGGAACAGACTAAAGATAGCAAATCTTGTTTCCCTAAAGTTGCAGTGGAACAAATTAAGGCTACAAATTACAATCGGATCTCCCTGAAGTTGTAGTGGGGTAGATTGAAGATACAAGTCTTATCTCCCTAAAGTTGCAGTGGAGCAAACTGAAGATAGCAAATCTTATCTTTCTAAAGTTATAGTAGAGCAAATTAAAGCTATAAACCTTATCTCCCTGAAGTTACAGTGGGGCAGGTTGAAGTTACAAGTCTTATCTCCTAAAATTTACAGTGGGGCAGATTGAAGTTACAAGTCTTATCCCCCTAAAGTTGCAGTGGAGCAGACTGAAGATAGAGAACCTTATTTCCATGAAGTTGCAGTGGAATAGATTAAGGCTACAAATTACAAATCGGATCCCCTTGAGTTGCAGTGGGGTAGATTAAAGTTACGAGTCTTATCTCCCTGAAGTTGCAGTGGAACAGACTAAAGATAGCAAATCTTATTTCCCTAAAGTTGCAGTGGAACAAATTAAGGCTACAAATTACAATCGGATCTCCTTGAAGTTGTAGTGGGGTAGATCGAAGATACAAGTTTTATCTCCCTGAAGTTGCAGTGGAGTAGACTAAAGATAGCAAATCTTATCTCTCTGAAGTTGCAGTAGAGCAAATTAAAGCTATAAACCTTATCTCCTTGAAGATGCAGTGGAGCAGGATGAAGTTGCTAATCTTATCTCCATGAAGATGCAATAGAGCAGATTGAATATACTAATCTTATCTCCCCAAAGTTGCAGTAGAGTAGATTGAAGCGACAAATTCTATACCTCTGAAGTTGTAGTGGGTTAGAAAGAGGCTACTTGAAGAAGACGAGCACCAAAAAATTCGAGATATGGAAACCGGGCAAATTTGATCCTTCTTAAAGGTCTTTGCTCAATCCTCGTTACACGACAATAAGCAAAGAAGGGCAGCTGTAATAACCCAATTTGCCCGGGCCCATCATAACAATAATAGAGCAAAAATAATTAAATAATTCCAAGTATCAGGTCCATTTACAATAGTTATCAGCCTAAATCACATTCAAGCCCAAATTTAACCCTAGCCCAAAATACTTAAAAAATTTTCAGAAAGAAAAATGGGACCTAAACCCTAATGCGCTGCACCCCTGCTGCCACCCACGTGCCTCCGTAGCGCGCCCACCGCCTGAGGCCTGGCTGCCTTGCACCGAAGTGGCAAGGTCCTTTACGTTGATCTCTCCTAGCCCTGCAAAACAAAACAAAAAGAGAAGACAGAGTAGAAAAAGGTAAAAACGAAAGTAGAAACAATTGAAATAATATTAAAAATGATATTCAGTGTTGTAAATGGCTATAAAATCAAAACATATCAATGTAATATGGCTACAGACAATCAAATACAAAAAAAAACACGAACATCAATAAAAAAGCAGAATAGAAATTTCTAAAGGTGATTCATTTTTTCTTTTGTTTTATTTTTCGAATAGATTTATTTTGTAAATAGAAAATAAAAAAAACCAATAAAAGAAAGGTTTAGAGAAAACAAACCTTCGTGCTCCATCGCCGAGAACAGCTGAGGTAGCCACTTCCGATGAAAGTGGTCAAAAACTTAAGGGTTTTTAACATTCGGGTCATTTTCGTGAGGATTTCAAAAATTTTGAGCTCGAATTTAGGTTTAAGAGGGTTAAAATAGTAAAACGGGAGTTTTTTTGTATTTTTCGGCCACCGCGGACGGCGGCACCAACGTCGGTGACCGATGGCCGGCACGACGACCGATGGTCAGATCCTTGACCAGAGCCTAGAGGGGAAGAGAGAGGTTGACAGGATTTTTTTTTGAAGAAAGAAGTTGAAAATAAAAATTTTACAAAAAAAATTTGATTTTTATAACAGTGTGAAACAATGCTGTTTCACTTTGGCCATTTAAGTGCCAAAACGATGTCGTTTAAGGCCAACCCGCGCGCGACCCGACCCGCTCCAAGGGGGATCCACGTGATTTCAATTTTTGGGCTATTTACACCCCTGGTCCTCCCGCATTTTCGGGTTGTTTTAGTTTAGTCATTTTTTACTTTTTTAAATTTGGCCACCGAACTTTTGCGCTTTTCAATTTAGTCCCTGGCTCACTAGAAGGGACACGTGTCAAGGGGATCGGGTTATTTTCCCATTTAGTCCTTGTTTGTTTTCGAGCATTTCGAATTAGTACTTTGTTTTTTTTTTAATCTTAATTTATCCTGCTAATTTAATTTAAGTGGCAATCGGGTCCTTTATTCATTTTAATTCTTTATTTATTTTTGGTATTATTTTATTTTTTAGTTTATATTCAAAATTGTTCTCTTATTTTTTTTATTGGGTATCTTTATTTATTTTGCTTTAGTATTTTTACTTTATTACTCATTTTTATATGTGTGCTGAAAAATTAGATTGTGTATATGTTTATTAGCATTTTTTCCTTTTTTACTTTTGTTCATAATTCTTTTACCGTTTAAAATATCCACGTTTAATACTATATATTTATTTTATTTATTTACTCATTTATTTACCATTCTTTTACTTTTAAAATAATTAAATTTCATATTATGAATATTTACTTTATCTATTTACTTATTTATTTATTATTCTTTTACTTTTCAAATGCTTAAATTTAATATTGTTTACATTTGTTTTATCTATTTATTCACTTATTTATTCTTTTACTTTTAAAGAAATTTTAAATTCGATATTATTCATATTGGTTATTTATTTATTTATTTATTTATTTAAGTAATTCAATTTAATGATATTTGTTTTATCTATCCATCAATTTGTTATTATTTTTTAAATATTTAAAATTAGACACCACTTATATTCATTAAGCACATTTCATTTTCATTTTTATTTTGAATTATTTTGTTTATTATGTTGTCATAAATTGATTTTTTTATTGTTATATTCACATTATTATTGCCATAGTATTTGGCCACTTGTCATTTATCATCCTAATATTAAAGTAAAATATAGTCAAAATGTTTTATTAAATTTGACAAAATGTTCTACAAATATCATTTTATTTCATTATCATTGTATTATACACTATGTTCAAACACATTTGTCCATTTTTTTATATGATGCCCGAATTAAACATGTACGCCTTTGTAAGTGTTACATTAATTTTTATTCGGTGCATAAAAAGGAAATTTTTAAAAATAGGCAATGTTTCGTATTTGAAAATTCGAGAAGTCGTATCCTAATTTATAGGGTTTCGATTTTCTCGTTGAATCTAAATAACCAAATATCTTTTTAAAATTAAAATACATGAGATTTAAATAAAAAATAAATGGCAAGCTTATTCTCAAAGATTCGAGGTGTCATGTCCTAACTTACGGGATGTGACATTTTGTCACTGCGAGATGAGAGAGTCTTTAACATGCGTTTCAATTTATTCAAACATTTTTTTAAGCAAAAATATTAATAGAAAGAGGGATTGTATTTTTAAATTCTTTTTGGATTTTCAATTTTCGACACCAAGACTTTAATTAATCAACTAGGTATCGATTTTAGGCGACACGAGGGTGTTAATCCTTCCTCGTGCGTAACTGACTCCCAAACCCGTTTCCTGAATTTCGTAGACCAAAAATATTTGTTTTAGTAAATCAAATCTCTTATTAGAACGATCAAATTATAAGGTGACCCGATTACACCTCTTAAAAAGGATTGGTGGCAACTCTAATTTTCGTTTTCAAAATAAAGTCGATTTCAAAAAAGTGATTTCGACAGCTTGGTGACTCCACTAGGGAACAAAATAAGAGAGTCAAGCCATGAGTTGATTAGTTCTTGTCTTTTTGTCGAAAATTGATAATTTGGGTTAAATTTATGATCATTTTATTGCATTTCATTTTTATGGTCTACATCATTTTAATATGTTTACTTTATCGGTTCGAGTCTTTTAATCTCCGCATATTGCATAGCATAATCAGTTGATTTTACCCTTTTAAGTGAGAGTAAGAAACTATTCCTTCGTGAGGTCTTCACATCTGTATAGGGTAGCAGGTCACTTTCGGGATACATCCGTACCTATGTCTTCGTGAGATTTTAATCTCTGTATAGCCATAGGGAAATGTATTCCCCTAAACTGAACTCGGTTCGTATAAGCCTATAATCGGTGAGGATTGAGGGATCTGTCGGTTCAGGTACCCTTACTTTAGAACCGAACCACATATAGTGAGTCCTAAGAGCCAACCCTAGGTAGAACCACACGGAACCCCTAGTGGTCACCCAAATAGGTGCTTTGTTTATTATTCATTGCTTACTTTAGCTTTGTATAAAGTACTGACTTGTTTTGTTTTGCTTTGACTGTAATCGCATGACATTTTCATCATAAACGATGTGTTGATTCATATTCAGTTACTAAATAGAGAGCTTGCCATGAAGAACGGATTTCTTGATAAAGTGGAAAATAAAGTGGCTGTCCGAATATGGTCCGAGAAAATGCGACTAGAGAAAGGTGATAGTCTAACGGAGGGTTACGTATCAAAATTGTGAGACTTCACTCGTATTAGTGTGATCCAGAACAATCACCAAGAATTGAAAGTGATATGGGTCCAATGGGATAATGAAATCAAGCAGCTATTTTATTGTAATTATGGTGATTTGCCTTATCTACTCGACATCAAAGTGGACAAGCACTTGTTTCGAGCCCTGGCTCAATTTTAGAATCCTTCCTACAGCTACTTTACTTTTGGAAAAATAGATTTGGTACCTACCGTAGAAGAATACATGACCTTATTTCGTTCCCCGAAAATTTGACCTAACAAGGTTTATTCCAGAGCCGTCAACGTCCCGACCTTCCTAAAGAAACTAATAAACATCACGAGGATGAGTGAGCAATGGGTTACAACTAGGGCACGTGGATGAGGCAGTTTTGGATTTGTTCGACATATTTGATAAAAAGGTCACGCCCGTCCCTGCAAGTTTGGCTGAAACATTGAGATCCTTGAATGCATGCTGGAGAGGGGGTGAAGGAAGATTCATCGGATGTGCGCAACTCTTGTTAGCATGGTTTCATAGCCACTTTTGGAGGGTAGAAAAAGTTTCTTATCGAGTATTCTCTAAGAACTACTCTTCATTAAAATAATCAGTGGCTACACCGATGCGAGACGATATTTTGGAAGAAAAATAGATAGCGATACTTTAGAATCTCTAAGATGAGGATGTCAAATGGAAAGCCATTTGGATGATCCCCGATGAGATTCTGTACCGGTGTGGAGATTTCAACTGGGTTCCTCTACTTGGAATTTGGGGAGATGTTGGATATGCTCCTCTACTCATGTTGAGACAGTATAGATCGAGGCAGCTCATACCAGGAACGCAAAGGCTGGCCCAGTGTGAGTTTTGGTATAAGGGTGATAACTACAAGAAAAAGGTTCGAGAAATGTCTAACGCTTGGAATCAAACCCGCTGAATGAAAAGATTGGCTGCAGGTTTGATGACGACCCCCGAATATAGTTGGTGGTGGGGTCAAAGAGTCAATGCCAACATCCCTGTGCCGAATCAAGAAACCACTCGATCATTGGAAGAACACCTGCAAGTGATTCCATCTAAGCTAGAGATCATCAAGCAATATTTTAAAAAGAGGAGTTTGGAGCTAGGAAAGAAGATAAAGCAATTAGAAGAAGAAAAGATGCAGTTAGGACTAGATGTTGATGCTCAGAAGCTAGAGGCCAATAAACTAAGAAATGGAAAGAATAAGGCCGAGGAAGATCTGGATAATCTACAAATGGATTACAAGAAGCTGCACTTATCAATGAGGACTGTCGAGCTGGGAAAGACATCAGAACAATGGCGACAAGAGACCAAAGAAGAAAAGAATAAAGTCGTTCAATGGGAAAAGAAATGCCAAGATACCCAAGTTCAAGAAAATACTCTAAAAAGAGACCTATTGGAATGCCAAAATGAAAAGGTCAAATTAAAAGCCAAGGTACAAGAGTTAGAAAAGCCGCTTCATCAGTATTGCAACCGCAACTTCACACTTGAGCTGAAAGCAAGCTTGAACAAGGTTGAATAGCTGAAAAGGAAAATTGAAGAGCTCAAGACCGCATTACAAAATTGTGAACTCCGAGTTAAACTCCTTGAAACAAACAATGAGCATTGAAAAGAGCAACTCCACCGTTCTCAAGGTCAAGTCAGGGATAGAGACCATATCATGGGTGAAGCTGTAGCTCAAATACGAGAGGTGACTGATCATTTGCAAACCTTAGCAGTTTAGGCTAACGTGCTAAGCTTGAAGTATGAATCATAATCAGATCGAGGTCAAGAGTTAGCTTGGCTTCTTAAGAAGGTTAAGGCTTTGAGCATTAGGCCAAAGCTGTATATGTAATCCGTTTTATGTAAAGAAATTTGTTTTCTAATAAAGTTGTTCTAATAGAATTGAATTAGAGTCAATACCTCTTTTTGCATTCATTTCATGCATTGGTATTACATTGCGTCATATGCATTAAATTTTACAAAAAGACCCTAATTAAATAAAATTATTTCAGTTAATCTGGAAACCAACAAGAGTCAACCAACCGAACATCGTTACAGTACTCGCGCCAAAACCAAAGTAATGGACCAAAGATTAGAAAGGCTAGAACAGATTCAAAAAGAGATGCAAGACCAGTTGCAACCGCAACTGCAATAACAATTAGTGAAAGTACAACAGGAGATTAGGGATCAGATACTAGAATCCCAAAGGAGTATGATAAGCCAATTGGTGCAGTTGCTGGTTGGAGAACGTGAAAAAGGGAAAAGCACTGCGGTCAACTTAGGGGATGATAATAAGGATCTTATTTATCCCTCAGGTTTTACCCCGATAAACATCCAGGCACAACTAAAGGCGTACCCACGAAGGGTACTTGTTACAATCAGACCCCAACAATATCAAACAGGGCTTAGGTTCCAATCCGGGGGATAACCCAACCAATCACGTTGTTCCTGATCTAGATGATTAGTAGAAATGGATAAAAAAGAGTGGAACTGCTAAAGCAACTTAAGGATCGATGCAGATGGCTAGAAGAAAAATTCAGAGTAATGAAAAATGCTGATTATCATTGCGAAATTGATGCCAATGACTTTAGCTTGGTCCTAGATCTAGTGCTCCCACCAAAGTTCAAAACTCTAGAGTTTGAAAAGTATAACTGGACTAGCTGCCCTGAAGCTCACATTATGATCTTCTGTTGATAATGATCAGTTATTAATTCACTACTTCTAAGACAATCTGATCGGGTCTGTAACAGTATAGTCATGTGACAAACATGACACCCAACAGAATCACACTGTAAAATATGGAAAATAAGCTAAGTGAGAGCTTCAGGCAGTATGCCTAAAGATGGAGAGAGGTAGCGATGCAAAGTCCAACCACCTCTTCTAGAGAAGGAAACAATCATGCTTATCATTAATACTTTGAAGGCTCTGTTCATTAACCATATGGTGGGAAGCGCTACTAAGAGCTTCTCAGATATGGTAATGTCTGGAGAGATGATAGAAAATGCAATAAGATGCGGGAAAATAGACGGAGAGGAAGACGCCAAAAGATCAGCCCTAAAGAAGAAGGAACATGAGGTGAATAATGCGAGTTTGGTAAAGCCAATCACTGTAAGCCAGCCAAGGACGGTAACTACTAGTCATCAGGACCCCCGAGGCAAGAATCTAATCTAATGCCGAATACAGAAAGACTCCAGTTCACGCCTATCCCGATGATATATAGGGAGTTGTATCAAAATTTGTTCGATGCACATGTGGTATCCCCTTTCTACTTGAAACCTATACAACCTCCATTCCCCAAATGGTATGACGCGAATACTTAATGTGAGTATCATGCAGGAATTACAGGACACTCAATCGAGAACTACACCGCTTTTAAAAAGTTAATTGAAAGGTTTATTAAGAGGGGCATTGTGAAGTTTGAAGATCCATTGAGACCTAATATGGCAAAAAATCCATTACCCGGTCATTCTGATAAAGGGGTAAACGCGATAATCGAGAGTGGAGGGAAGAGAAACAAGATGGATGTAGCAGAAGTTAAAACCCCACTGAGATGGGTTTGGAAGAAAATGGTAGAGGGAGGATTAATCACACAGGATTTAAGAGAGAGACTTGAAGAAGCAAAGGACTACTGTGAGTTCCATAATGAAAAGGGTCATGAGATCCAAGAGTGCATTGAATTCAGGGCTTAATACAAGGTCTGATGGATAACAAGGAGCTAGAATTCTTCGAATATGCCAAAGGCCCAGAAAGAAAAAATGTGTGCGCCTTAGAAGAATGATCGACAGAGAAGGTCTATAGGGCCAATCACCAGGTGGTAATTATCTCACGACCAAGAATCAATGAAGTCGGAGCACAAATTGCACAAGGGTCATAATCCAAAAACCCATAGCTTCTCCCTATAATGACAGTAAAAGGGTTCTCTAGAATTACGACTGCAACGTGACAATCCCGGGAGAGGAAAACCCAGTTAACACTTCAGAAAAGAGTCAGGATGTGGGTTGCTACACGCGCAGTGGAAGGCCCTATGATTTCCTGAATATAAAAGCCGAACCTGTTAAAGGAAAATCCTTAGTGGTTGAACAAAAGAAAGAGAAGCTGGCTAGAGTTGAATCACCTGTTAATAAGCCGATAACTGAGAAAGAGGCTACAAAATTCTTGAAATTTCTAAAGCACAGCCAGTATAGTGTTGTAGAACAACTACACAAGCACTCAGCTCGCATATCGGTACTGGCTTTACTCTTAAGCTCAGAGACACATCGTAGCGCATTGATGAAAGTGTTGAACGAAACTTATGTCGCGGATGATATCTCTGTCAACAAGCAGGATCATTTGGTCAATAACATAAGCGTTGATAATTTTATCTTTTTTAATGATGATGAAATACTGCCAGGAGGCATGGGATCTACAAAAGCTCTACACATTACCACTCGCTGTAAAGGATACACATTGCCAATGGTGTTAATTGATAATGGATTGGCCCTAAATGTCTTACCCCTATACATACTGAATAGGTTGCCTGTGGATAGCTCTCATATGAAAACATGCCAAAACATAATGAGAGCATTCGACAGTACTGAAAGAAAGGTAATGGGAAGGATCGAGATACCTCTTTTGATTGGTCCAAACACGTATGAAGTAGAATTTTTAGTGATGGACATCAAGCTTTCTTATAATTGCTTGTTGGGGAGGCATTGGATTCACTCAGCGGGGGCAGTGCTGTCATCATTGCACCAAAAGTTAAAGTTGGTAACTGAGGGTAGACTGGTAACGATAAACGCGAAAGAAGACATTATTGCATCAGTTACCAGTGACGCGCCATACATAGGGGCAGACGATGAGGCGATAGAATGTTCTTTTCGATCGCTAGAATTTGTCAACGCAGCATTCATTATCAAATGAAACAAAATCCCAATGCCTAAAATATCCAAGACTACAAGAATGGGCCTACAACTGACAGTTGTGAACGAAAAATATATAGGATTTTTCCTATGTAATTTATCACCTTTTTACTTAAATTCGTTGTTAAAACTAAGTAATTATTTAATAAATTAATAAAATATGTGAAAATATGAAATTAGGACATAGAAATTATTAAAGTGTGATTTTATGCTTTATTATATAGTTTTCATGCAATAAATGACTTATTTTATATTAATTTGAATATATTATATTTTTTAGGACATAAAGTGGGCCATGCATGATTAAATTAAATAAAAAAATATAAAAAAATTATATTTAATAATTCATTTTAAAATATTTCGTTAATAATTTGAGTTTTAATTAATTTATTAAATTAGATAAATTTAATTCTTTGGTCCTCTGACTTGTTTTGGACAGGTCTGATAGCTTTGCTGGATTACAAAACCGTCAAAATTGGAGACCAAGTCAACCCAAAATTCGGCTGTACATGGCTATCCATTAACCACTTTTTTGTTTAATTGCACAAGGCCCTTGAAGAGTTGAAGAAATTAGATATTTACTTGAAGATTTGCAGTTGACCGAGTCTCAGTCTTGAGTTGTTGTGGCACTCAAATTGACCAAAAATCAATCAAAAATCAGCTCAACTTACTAAAATTATGGTCGGCCACCCGTGGAAGATGCTTCAAAAGATGGAAACTCCTATTTTTAGCAAACTATCTCTCTCTCCTCACCTATAAATAAGACCCTCTCATTCCTTCATTCATCATCCTTCAAGCATCCATCAAGTATCATTCTCTCTTTTTCTCTTAGCCTTTTTCCATTCTCACACCTAGCATCATCTCTTCGTAGAGATTTTAGCAATTAAGCCTCTTAAAGAACCCTTGGTTGGTCAGTCAGAGTCTTGGGTGGCAGCCACTCTGAATTGGGTTTAATCTTTCTTTTCTTTAACTTAATATAAAGATGTTTGCTATGTGTTCTTTGTTCTTGTTTACAACAATGTTTGCTTAACTTTATTTAAGCTAGGATGATTGCTTTGATTAAATAATATTTATTTGATTTATGCTCATAATGTTTGTGCCTCAATCGATCATGTTTTCAATTAAAATCAAGTCTGTATTTCATTCATACGAGATTGAAATGCACCTGAATTAGCTAAGCGATCCTAACCAGACGATGGCTAATGGATGCATAATTGAAATGTTCATGATGAATTTAGATCCTAACACGATTAAATTGTAGGTTGCATAACAATGTTGATAATAAATTGAGTTTAATTAAAGTAATTGTCCTAGTTTATTTATGTTATAATTATTGCAAATCATGTTTAATTTTACTAAAATCTATTTCAATCAAATAGTTTGCATACTTAGGATAATTGGCATTAGGGATCATTGCATTTAGTTTAATATATTTTAATAACCACTTCTCAACTATATTGTGTTTTTATTTACCAAATTGTTAATATAATTTTACAAATTAAGTGACTTAGCACAAATACAATCCATGTGGAGATGATAACTCGATACTTACTTATTACTTGATAACAACTGTGTACACTTACACAAACCTAAGCGTTACAGCAGTCGGGAAAGGAGTTGTACCGGGAAGAGGACTTAGGAGATACCTACAAGGAAAGGTTGAGGCACCAATGCTGAGAGACAAACAAGACCTCTTTGGTTTAGGATATAAGCTAGAAGCAAAATAAAGAAAGAAGGAGTTGGAAAAGAAGCAAGAGAGAAGGAGAGCACGTTTAAATATAGGAGAGATCAAATGGGAACCAATGACTTTTCCCCATATATCTAGAACATTCATATCAGGAGGAACTATTTACCCTAAACAGAAGATGTCAATGAGGGAAACTACGGAGGAAATGTTGGGAAACCTAAACATCAACACCATATTCGAAGAAGGAATTAGAAAAGAGCATTTGTCGGGCATTCGCCCTTATGTACCTGGAAGTGTTCTGAACAATTAGACTGCGGAAGAAATTCCTGTAGTTTTTAGAGCTAATTCAGAGTAATGTTCAAAACACACTTGTTACTTTAAGCATAAAAGTAATAAGGATCCTTTTGTGAAATAGGCATATGCCTAACATCTTTATTTCAATAAAATGCATCTTTACATATCATTTTGAGCAAATATCCTTTTATTCTTTCATTTCATTCATTATCATACCATACAGATAATTATTCTTAGATTCTTTTGTTCTTTGGATCTTCCTTCGTTCCTATAATAAGTCTCCAAATATCAATGATATGAGTGACGCTGCTACTGACTCAGAATCTCCTTTTGAGCGAGATATGTGTCTAAAAGAACCTTAGGACTTTGGAGATGATAGAGATTGTAACCTATCTTCTGATTTGTTAAGGATGGTAGAACAAGAGGAGAAATAGATTCTACCTCACAATGAGTCAGTAGAAATTGTGAACTTGGGAGACGGACAAGAAAAGAAAGAAGTGAAGATCGGAGCTTACATTACCACAGAGACAAAGCGGTACCTCATTGAGTTACTCCAAAATTTAAAGATGTATTTACATGGTCGTATCAAGACATGCCTGGTCTAAGTACTGATATTGTGGTGCACCGGCTCCCCATAAAGGAAGAGTGCAAGCCAGTTCAACAGAAGCTCTGAAGGATGAGACCCGATATTGTGATAAAAATAAAAGAAGAAGTCAAGAAGCAATTCGATGTTGGTTTCTTACAAGTGGTCAAATACTCAGAATGGGTAGTCAATATTGTCTCTGTCCCTAAAAAAGATGGAAAATTATGAATGTGCGTAGACTACAGAGACTTAAACAAGGCCAGCTCAAAAGATAATTTCCCATTGCCTCACATCGACGCCTTAGTGGATAATACGGCAGGTTACTCACTGTTCTCCTTCATGGATGGCTACTCAGGATGCAACCAGATAAAGATGCATCCTGAAGACATGGAAAAGACCACATTTGTAACCATGTGGAGAACATTCTGCTATAAAGTAATGCCATTTAGACTGAAAAATGTGGGAGCGACATATCAGAAAGCCATGGTAACCCTGTTCCATGATATGATGCACAAAGAAATAAAAGTTTATGTCGATGATGTGATTGCCAAATCCCGAATAGAAAAGGAGCATGTACTAGTTTTGAGGAAATTGTTTTTGAGATTGAGAAAATTTCAACTAAAGCTCAATCCAACAAAATGTACTTTCGGGGATAGGTCGGGAAAATTGTTAGGATTTATAGTCAGTGAAAAGGGAATCAAGATCGACCTGGACAAAGTCAAGGCTATCCAATAATTGCCTCGACCGCGCACTCAAAAAGAAGTTCAAGGTTTCCAAGGAAGACTATATTACATCACCCGGTTCATTTCACAACTAATTGAGAAATGTGACCCTATATTCTGCCTCCTTAAGAAACACAATCCAGGTGTTTGGGATGAGGAGTGCTGGAAGACTTTCGACAAGGTCAAATATTACTAGTCCAATGCTCCAGTATTGATGCCTCCCAGCCCAGATAGGTCGCTGATACTATACTTGGCAGTATTTGGGAATTCCATGGGATGCGTGCTTGGCCAACATGATGAATCAGGGAGAAAAGAAAGAGCAATATACTATCTCAATAAGAAATTCACTGAATGTAAGACAAGATATTTCCCAATCGAGAAGCTGTGTTGCGCCTTGATCTGGACAATCAAATACAAACAAAAAACACGAATATCAATAAAAAATAGAATAGAAATTTCTAAAAGTGATTCTTTTTTTTCTTTTGTTTTATTTTAGAATAGATTTATTTTGTAAATAAAAAATTAAAAAACAACAAAAGAAAGGTTTAGAGAAAACAACCCTTCGCGCTCAGTCGGTGGGAATGGCTGAGGTAGCCACTTCCAATGAAAAGTGGCCGAAAATCGAAGGGTTTTTAACATTCGGGTCGTTTTCATGAGGATTTCGAGAATTTTGGGCCCGAATTTAGGTTTAGGATAGTCAAAATAGTAAAATGGGGTTTTTGGTGTTTTTCGGCCACTGCAGACGGTGGCGATGTCGCTGGTGACCGGTGGCCGGCACGACAGCCGATGGCCGAATCCTTGACCAAAGCCTGGAGCAGAAGAGAGAGGTTGACATGATTTTTGTTTTGTTTTTTTTTTTTGAAGAAGGAAGTTGAAAATGAAAATTTTGGAAAAAAAATTAAATTTTATAACAGTGTGAAACAATGCCGTTTCACTTTGGCCATTTAAGTGCCAAAACGGTGCCGTTTAAGGCCAACCCATGCGCAACCTGACCCGCTCCAAGGGGGATCCGCGTGTTTTCAATTTTTGGACTATTTACGCCCCTGGTCCTCCTACATTTTTGGGTTGTTTTAGTTTAGTCCTTTTTCACTTTTTTTTTTAAATTTGGCCACCAAAATTTTACGCTTTTCAATTTAGTCCCTGGCTCGCTAGAAGGGACACATGTCCAAGGGATCGGGTTATTTTCCCATTTAGTCCTCATTTGTTTTCGCGCCTTTCGAATTAGTTCTTTGTTTTTTTTATCTTAATTTATCCTGCTATTTTAATTTGAGTGGCAATCGGATCCTTTATTCATTTTAATTCTTTATTTATTTCTTCTATTATTTTATTTTTTAGTTTATATTCAAAATTGTTCTCTTATTTTTTTTATTGGGTATCTTTATTTATTTTGCTTTATTATTTTTACTTTATTACTCATTTTTGTATGTGTGCTTAAAAATAAGATTGTGTATATGTTTATTAGCATTTTTTCCTTTTTTACTTTTGTTCATAATTCTTTTACCGTTTAAAATATCCATGTTTAATACTATATATTTATTTTATTTATTTACTCATTTATTTATCATTCTTTTACTTTTAAAATATTTAAATTTAATATTATGAATATTTACGTTATCTATTTACTTATTTATTTATTATTCTTTTATTTTTCAAATGCTTAAATTTAATATTGTTTACATTTGTTTTATCTATTTATTCACTTATTTATTCTTTTACTTTTAAAGAAATTTTAAATTCGATATTATTCATATTGGTTTTATCAATTTATTTATTTATTTATTTAAATACTTCAATTTAATGATATTTGTTTTATCTATCAATCAATTTATTATTATTTTTTAAATATTTAAAATTAGACACCACTTATATTCATTAAGCACCTTTCATTTTCATTTTCATTTTCATTTTCATTTTGAATTATGTTGTGATGTCATAAATTAATTTTTTTATTGCTATATTCACATTATTATTGCCATAGTATTTAGCCATTTACTTGTCATTTATCATTCTAATATAAATGTCCCACCCATAGCCACCTCATATTATTTCATTATCATTGTATTATACACTATGTTCAAACACATTTGTCCATTTTTTTTATACGATGCCCGAATTAAACATGTACACCTTTATAAGTGTTACATTAATTTTTATTCGGTGCATAAAAAGGAAATTTTTAAGAATAGGCAATGTTTCGTATTTGAAAATTCGAGAAGTCGTACCCTAATTTATAGGGTTTCGATTTTCTCGTTGAATCTAAATAACCAAATATCTTTTTAAAATTAAAATACATGAGATTTAAATAAAAAATAAATGACAAGCTTATTCTCAAAGATTCGAGGTGTCATGTCCTAACTTACGGAATGTGACATTTTGTCACTGCGAGATGAAAGAGTCTTTAACATGCGTTTCAATTTATTCAAACATTTTTTTAAGCAAAAATATTAATACAAAGAGGGATTGTATTTTTAAATTCTTTTTGGATTTTCAATTTTCGACACCAAGACTTTAATTTATCAACTAGGTATCGATTTTAGGCGACACGAGGGTGTTAATCCTTCCTCGTGCGTAAATCAAATATTTGTTTTAGTAGACCAAAAATATTTGTTTTAGTAAATCAAATCTCTTATTAGAACGATCAAATTATAAGGTGACCCGATCACACCTCTTAAAAAGGATTGGTGGCAACTCCCATTTTCGTTTTCAAAATAAAGTCGATTTCAAAAAAAGTGGTTTCGACATTTACAATTCGTTTTCTTTCATTAAATAACTTGGATGTCATGAATTTGTTAACCAAAATTCAAACAACTATTTTGATATTCGATATTGACTATGATATCAACTTGGATCTAAGGTATATTTTTTTACTTATCGATGGATACTGATTCACCATACCGATCATCGAATTGTCACTTGAAGTTTATTGGCGGAACTTTTTTTTTAAAAAGAAAAAACTTAATAACCCAATGACATAAATAAAAGCTTCCAAATAATTTAGTGACTTAAATAAAAAACTTTTGAATAATTTAATAACCAAATTGTAACTTTTTTTAATTAAATGATAAAACAAAAATTTAATCTAATTTACTTTCTTTAAAAAAAAACAGCTTTTAAGTGCCTAAAGTTCATGATGGAAGGAAATCCCCCGTCACTAACCAAATAAAATAATGCCACGTCCTCTTTTAACAAATTTGGAAAGCAGTTTACTTTTATATAGTGCTCTTTCCTATTATTTTTATATTATATATTACATTTAAAATTGAAAGAAAATAAAATTGTAATAATAAATTTAAAAATAAATTAACTCATCATGGTATTTTTAAATTATAGAACATAAAAACAAAAATATATTTCAAATTTTATATAAAATTTAAAAGTTTTTAATCATAATATATTTTAAAATTATAATAATATTACAAATTTGAATAAAAAATCACTTATGACATATTTTTATCATATTTTTCTTAGAAATAAAGATTTATTTAACCTTTTTACAAAAAGAACAATACTCAAAGCAGTGCAAATTTGTTGAATTATATTATATCACTTTTTGAAGTATTTATTTATAAAATAAAATAATTGCATCCTTTTATATGATTTATTAATTTTAAAATTTTTATAAAATAATGTGCTTTATGTCATTCATAAAAATTATAATAAAATTTAAAAATAATTTAATGATATTTAATTATTAAAAAAACTAATTGCTTCTAAAAGAATAAAGTTGAAAGAAAATAAAAAGTGTAATAATAAATTTAAAGTTAAATTAATTCATCATGATATTTTTAATTTATACAACATAAAAATAGAAATAGTTGAGCGGATTGAGCTTTGAGAAGCTTATTTTCCAAGTAAATCTAAAATATAAAACCAAACAATTAACTTTTTGATTGTTTAAGTTTTTTATATTTATTTTCGCATATATAAATAATATAATAAGTATGGTATAATTAATAAATTTAGATTTAAATAGTTTTGGATAATGTTGAGAGAGTTTGGCTTAAGAAAACAATATTGAGATCTTTAGAGGCAACCAAAGCATGAATTACTTAAGGGTTCCTAACCCTTGACAGCTTCAATATAATACCTTCATGGCTCATGATGGGGTTGGTGAAGAAATTGAGCTTTCTTAGGGTGAGTTTGGATGGGTGATGCGTTTACCCGCGGTTAGTGTAAAAACAGCAGTGACAGTGAGATTAGATAATGTAGCGTGAGACAAAAAATAAACTAAACGCACCGTACCGCACCTAATCATCCATCCAAACCCACCCTTAGTCTAAGGCGAGTAGGTTCCTTTAGAGTGTTTACATTTTTCCCACCAGTTTTATTTAATTAATGTATTATACTTTTAATTTTCGTATAATATATAAAAGTAATTTAATATAAACTAATATTGAACCTCGAGGCTGGATGGAGCAAACTTTTTGGGCAAGTTGCTTAATAGTTTTCCTAATCCAGAGGTGGGTGTAGAGAGCTTCAGTAATGGCCCAAGGTGAGGCCTAGTCGCTAGTTTTTAAAATCCCTCCCAAAGAGAAGAACCAAAATCTCAGAGTCTACAACTTCTTCAGCTTTGAAATATTTCCTCCACCTCCACTCCTCTCCTATCCCATTTTATTTCTAAATATGTAACTTTTTAATTTTAATTTTAATTGCAGAAAATATTTAGTACTCACAAAATTAACTACATTTACCGCAATTTCAGCATTTCGTCGTTAATCCTATTTTCTTGTCCGATCCCATCCCATCCACACTCTTCGCTCTCTTTCCTTTAATCTGTTTTCATTTTCTGTCATTTGCAAATTGAATTTTTGGTTCTTGAATTCTAGGTTTAGGGTTTTGAGAGATGGGGCAACAGACGTTGATCTACAGCTTTGTGGCTCGTGGCACGGTGATCCTCGCTGAGTATACCGAGTTCACCGGTAACTTCACAAGCATTGCCGGTCAATGTCTCCAGAAGCTCCCTACTTCCAACAACAAATTTACCTACAATTGCGATGGCCACACCTTCAATTACCTCGTTGAGAATGGATTCAGTATGAATGTCTTTTTTTTTTTCCTTTTCATCTTTTGGTTACGATTTGCGATCAGTATCTTCGTGTTATCTGATTGGTTTGGCCTTTTGTTTTCCAAATTGTAGTGGTCTCCGGACTCTTTTCTTTTTGGATTGATTATTTAATGATTTTAATATGAATACCGACATGCGGTCCTTTTTATTGTTTAGTTTTGTTGATTTCCTTGGTTTTTAGTCCTCTTGATTTTGCTTATTCGTGTAAGATTTGCGTTGGTTGTTCTCTCTTTAGTGGAATGAATCAATAAAAGAACGCGAAGATTGTTCAAATCATTGAACATGTTCTGTAATGTTCCTTATAAAGAAAGAAAGTTTTCTGGGATTTAAATATAGAGAGCAGCGGGATGTTATGACCGCTATTTTGTGGTTTTGATTATATACTGCAACTGACCACAATTAGGCAATTGCGATAAATGTTTTCTTTTTCCGTCCTGTTTCAATGGACAATGATGTATCATATGGATGTATATTATAATCTGATTAGCTTTGTTAATGCGTGATATGATACTGTATCTTTTGGTGGATGGTTTTTCCTCTTTTCTTCTTTTGATAGGCAAGGTAATATTCGGTGTGAATGCATTAATGGGATGAGTCTAAACATTTTCATGTTAACCAATCATGTGTATGTATTGCGTATCTGGATTCACACCAATGACAATGCTTGCAAATGAGTTCTATGCTGGTAATAATTGTAGTACCAAATGGATTCTTCATATGCAGAAAGTAAAATTGATGTTGGGAAGCAAAAGGAAGCCTTTTTTATACATTGTTCGTTACATGTTTTGTCATGTTCATCTTTTCCATCGACAATCATATCCAGGTCACTGTCTCATTTACAATTGTAGCAGCCTGCAGTTTTTTAGCTTTCTTCGTGGTTGCATCTTGATGCAAATTCGTGCATATTGTTTTCTAGATTTAAAGCTGTTGGTTTGTGCCTTCAGAGAGAAAAAGGGAGATATAGTTATCCTTTTCTAAACATAGTCATTTTAATCATAGATTTGGATGCTGACTTCTGGTTTGAATGGGAAATTAATCAAGAAATGATTGCTTATTTTCATACTCGTTTTGTTCAAATACATTTGGTGCTGCAGCCTACTGTGTGGTTGCTGTTGAATCTGCTGGCAGGCAAATTCCAATTGCATTTCTGGAAAGAATTAAGGAAGACTTCAGCAGAAGATATGGTGGAGGGAAGGCTGCAACTGCTACTGCCAAGAGCCTGAATAGAGAATTTAAGTATATCTCACTCTTAAGTTTCTTCTCCTAGAATTATATCCTTCTGCATGGTGGTGTGCTTAGTTCATTGTACATGATAGGTCCAAATTGAAGGAGCATATGAAGTATTGTGTGGAACATCCTGAAGAGATCAGCAAACTTGCCAAAGTGAAGGCCCAAGTTTCTGAAGTCAAGGGTGTTATGATGGAAAATATTGAGAAGGTAATAAGCGCATTCTGACTCTGTAGATGTTGTATATGTAGTTTGACATTAAAATATGGCTAGATATGCATAACCAGTTGTCATAATTAGCAAGCATGGGTTATAAAATAGAATGATAGTTGTTTTCATTTGGTAATACCATTTCAATTTGGCAGGTACTTGACCGTGGTGAGAAGATTGAGTTGCTGGTGGATAAAACTGAAAACCTTCGTTCACAGGTTACTCTTATTCAAACTGCATTTCATAGGTTGCATTATGGGGAAATTGTTTCCTTACCAAACTTGGTTTTTTCTTTTTTCTTTTTCAAAATGATTTAATTCTCCTCAATGTAAAATTCCAATTATACCTCTTATGCTGTTGCACTGTATGATGCATTTTAAGTGGATGTACAATGATGCTGCATTCCAGGCACAAGATTTTAGGCAGCAGGGAACTAAGATAAAAAGAAAGATGTGGATTGAGAACATGAAGATGAAATTGATTGTGTTTGGAATCGTTCTTGCCTTGGTTCTTATAATTGTGCTGTCAATCTGCCCTGGCTTCAAATGTTAAAACTGCGAGGATAGCCATCCCTGGTACAGCTGTTGCTGCGATGATGCCAACTGGGTTGTCTTGATAGGCGATGGGTCTATATGAATTCATTTATTTGTTTAGTTCACGTATATTTCTCCCTTTGCTAGCCGTTTAGGACAGGGAGAGGCTTCTGCATCTCGGTTGTCTGTGTGTATAGGATTTAGTTGGGAACTTGTCACGGTAGATAAATGTTTCTATCATTTATTTTCTTCTTTATGTGTTGTGTAAGGAGAAATACTCCGATGCCTGCTTATCCTATTTGCCCCTTCCAAATATTATAAAAAATCATTCTTCTTTCTGTTATCAATTTTCTGTTTTCCTTTTAAAGCTTATGCTTGGTTGGGAGCTGCTGCTTGTGCTGCCTTCATCCGTCACCTTGAAGTGGTTATATAACATTTATATCTATCGTCTATATATGCAAGTGTATATATCAAATTAACTTTTAATATATTTTTTATGGCCTTTTTTTTCTTTTTTGGTCACTCAATTATTACATCTTTTTTTATTACCCAACTATGGAAAGTTATAAATTCACTTAGCTATTCAATTTTATCTTTTTTGGTCACTCAATTATATTAGATTTTTAAGTGTTTCTATGTTTACATTAGTTAGTTGGTAACTAAAAAATATAAAATTAAAAGTTAGGTGACTATTTTATAACTTTTCATAATTGTGTGACCAAAAAGGAAAAAAAAATATAGTTGGGTGACCTCTACCATAATTTACCTTTAAAAATTTCTAAAATTAACGGAGTTATGCTATCTAAATATTTGATTTCTTTGTTTTATTTAAACTGCAATTAATTAATATTTAAAAATGTCATTCTCATAATAGTAATCTACTTTAAATTTAATAAATTTGTATATAAAATTTTTAATTAGCTTATTTAAATTTCAAATTAATAGTTTTTTCTATTTAATTATTTCAAAAATAAAATAACTTAATTTAATTAATATATAGTTTGTTAACCTACAATTAAGCCATTAAATTCTAAAGTTTTGAATTAAAATTTGAGATAAATATCAAAATTATACATGAACTATGTGTAATTGTATACATGAACTTTGATTTTGTGCAATTTTACATATGAAATTTTGATTTGATTCAATCCTTATACATTATTAACATCATTGTTCATATAACATCATTTTATATTTATATATTGTATACATAAATAATTATATTTATCCAATATAAAAATAAATTGATATATTTATTTCTTTAAATGTGTATGATTAAATTAAAATTAAAGTTTCAAGTATACATTTGGACCACAATTAGAGTTTCACGTGTAGAATTGCACCAAATTAAAGTTAATGTATACAATTGCACATAAATTGAAGTTCATATTTAATTTTGATATTTATCCCTTAAAATTTTTATAAAATATGTTAGAAGAAAATTTTAAGATTTAATAATTTAAGGATAAAATTATTTCTAAAAATAAAATTATAATTAATCATTTAAGTTTGAAATTGAGATAACTTCCATAATATTTTAAAAAATATATTGTACAAAACAATACTATAATATTTTTTAAAATATTGTACAAGATAATATTAAATAATTGATAACATAATAGTCAACTTCATAATCACAATTGTACAAATTATATAATCTATTAATAAAAAATAATGTTTACATTTACAAATATTAAAATTTTTGTAGCATTATATTTTAAAATTTTAATAAATACTTTAATTATTTTAATTTACATGTTAATTCATAATTTAGTCAACGCATTGAATAATTTTAAACTACAAGCTTAAAATTAATAAAAAATTAAGTAAAAGTTATAAATTTATTAGAAAATAATTAAATAAGTTAGAGTGATATATTAATAATAGTTTAGTGAATAAAAAAAACATAATAGTTAATTCATAATAAAGTAGTAAATTATTATAGATAAGACAATAATTATAAATTTCATCATTAAAATTTCAAAATTTGTTTAAGCTTTAATAAGATTAAAAAAAGTATATATTTAAATATGTTATCATTATTATAACATCAATTTTAGATTTTAATTTATAACTTGGCTCACAATTATGGATAATTAAATTGTATGTTTCTAAAATATCAAATCTTTTTAATATAAATTTATTAATTCAATTTTTTGATAATTAGCATTTGAGAAAAAAAAGCGAATATAATAAAATTCATAATTAAATATTAATATATATATATATAAAAAATTAATGCACAATGAATAAAAATAGTAGTAAAGCATTGATAAAAAAGTAGTATATAATTTATAAAAAAAGTTCAATTTCAAATACGATTCTAAACTTTCTGATTCAGTAATAACTATTTTGATGTATCTTTTTAAATTTTGAGTAATACTTATAATAACCAATTGTTTGATGGTAAAAATAATGGTTATTAGGTCGATTGAGTCTTAATTTGATTGGCATGGACATTGTTATCAATACAGGAGGACGTGAGTTCAAGTACGCCAAAACGCATTATTTTCCTATTTATTTGTTAAGAAAGGACTATGAATAATTTTAGGCATTGTTAAAAAAAATTAGATATAATCAAAACGTACGATGAGATTATTTAAAAATAATAATGGTTATTAGAGTATAAATCGCGTGATTGATATTACCATAGTCGAGGAATGAAATTTAGCTCAATTTAGGTGAGTTTTATGTATTATTAAAGTTTTTCGCTCTCATATAATATTACCTTTCCAAAACTGCCATCTCATATTTCTAATTCTGTTCATTCTTTTTTCCTCCATATTTTGATAGTCCCTTTTGCCAATTACAATTTGTTTATTTTGTAAAATTATTAAAATTTATTTTTATTTTGAATGTTTCTTTAATCAGCCAAATAAGGTAATTAATATTGAGAATATTTTATGGTTATTAATAGGGATTAGACTTGATCATGGGTCGAGTCAGGTCGGGTCAATGTAAAATTTTAGGCTCGAGCTCGGTCTGAGTCGAAAAATGGGCTTAAAATTTTACTCAAGTCCAACCCATATAACAAATGCTAAATCCAAGCTCAGCCCACCCGTATTAATTTTTTTATATAAAAAATTAAAAAATATAATAAATTAAATACACTAAAAGTATTAAAATAAATATTTCCTAACAAATGAAAAATACATTAAAAAAAGTCTTTATACTTAATTAACTCTAAGATAGTTACAACTTAGCAAACAAATGTCTCTAAAATAGTAGCAAAATTAATAATAAAACAAGATTTATACAATATCAAAACAATAACAATAAAATAGTAGCAATATAATATCAAAATGACAACAAAACAACATCAAAATTACAACAAACAACAAAAAACAATAGTAAAAAAATTAGGCAAATTTGGGCTGGGCTCGAGCCAAAATAATATTACCCAAGGCCTGATCCGCTTAGAAAATGGGCCTTATTTTTTTGTCCAAACTTACTTTTTTTGTTTATATTTTTGCCCAAACTCACTTTTTTGGAGGGCCTTCGGACCTGGGCGGTGGTCCGACTATGATCGGGTCTAACAGTGATGACAATAATTTGAAAAAATATGTACTTTTTTTGTAATATTTAAATCTAAATCCAAAAAAAAATTTAAAATCTAATTCATATTATTTTCCGTATTACCTTTTGAATATGAAATAAATAAAATATAAGTTGTATCATTCATGTTTTTTCTTACGATGGACAGTGTTGGAAGTCTTAATCAATCTCGATCTCTACAAGGTGGTGGCTGTGCCACCAAGAAGATGCGCTTACGGGAGGAGGACCCCCCTGATAATGAGAATAAGGAATCAAATAGTTCAAATAATGCACGAATGTCCTTAAGGATATGCTAATGAATGACAACTGGTTAGATACTCATCAGAGTGAGGTTTACACAAATGATGATATTGATCTTCGCGACGATGATGTGGAAAGAGAAATAGTGGATAGGATACCATCAATCCAACTTTTGGATAGGGTCCATAATTTTTTGGAGGAGAGTATATCAAAGACTGTGATCCTAAAGCTCTTAGGAAGAAAGATTAGATTTCATGCTTTACCGAATAAGATTCATTCATTGTGGAATCCATCACAGTTGTTTTAATCAATGGACCTTGAAAACAATTATTATATGGAAGGTTTATGCCTGAGGATGATTATGTGCAGGTTTTTGTGGAAGGGCCATGGGTGGTGTTTGATCAGTATCTCACAGTTCAACCTTGGCTATCTTTATTTTCTACGTCGAATATGTTTCCTAATTCCATTGTTGCATCAATTCATCTTCCAAGACTCATTGTGCAAATGTACAAAAAAAGTATTCTCAAGGCCATGTGTATCTATAGGGAGATTTATTAATATTGGATTTGGTGCCCTGAGTGTAGCGTTTTTGTCTATGTACACTTGTAATTTTTTCAAACAGATTAGTCAATAAAAAATTCATTGATTACATTAATATACTTTTTATAACTGTCTTCATGTTGTTTTTGAACGCAAAGCAAATTAAAAGCAAAAGTTGCTCACAAGTTGTCCAATATTTAAACTAATACTTAGTGGTATTACATGGTCAGATCATAATATAGAAAGATAACTTATACTAATCGACGAATCTAAACATGTCCTTAGTGTCACATCCCAAATTTTTATTGATAAAATTGCATGGTTATAGCAAGAATGAGTTATTGGTCTAGTAGTTAAGAAATTGTAAAATTGTCATTGAGACCCAAGTTCAATTTCCCTCTCCCATATAACTTTTATTTTCAATAATTTTGCCCAAAACCCTAGATATGTGTCGTCCATGCCTATAAAAACCTAGTATAAATATGTTTTTTTTCTCTTCTGTTCAGCCTTTTATTCATTTGTTTTGCCTCTTTGTCGTCCAACCCTATCCCTTTTCTCTTTTCGTTCGTAATTTTTCTCTCATTTCTTTTTCATTGTGCCACCCTAACCCTTATTATTTTGCAACCTTATGCCGCCCCTTTGTTCGAACCCTCTATAGGTGATTGAAAGTTGGTTTAATCGTGTTTTGTATGTCTCATGTATAGATTTGATTGGGATCTGTTTAGATCTAAATGTTGGAGCTGCAGGATAGCGTTAGTATTTTTGTTTCGCAATTAATCAAGTATGGGTCTTACCTTTGAGTGTTTGATGATTATTGCAAATTATGTAATATGCATGTTGTTATTTTTATGTGTTAATATGTGTTTAATTGAATGTGTGAGTGCCAAAAGTGATTATGGATTGTGAGATATGTTACTGATTATTGATTGCGCGAAAAAGCATGGCACTAAATCTTACTATATATATCGATTGCATGTAAATCATGCCACTGAAACTGATAAACTAAAAGCATGTTAAGCATGTCACTGTTATTGATATTGTTAATGTTTAGCATGATATACTATATTAATGGATTGACATATTTCATTATATGGGGTCTAGGTTTGATGGGTGACGAAAGAGTTTCGTGGAGTACTGCGGTTTATCCAATATGTTATACTGACAGTTGATCTGCAACCCTGAAGTATTGTTGGAGTACTGGCGACTTATCACAACTTACTGACAACTTGTCTACAAATTATTGGCAGTTTTATTGCAAATTGTTACTGGTGGTTTATCCCCATCAAGCTTCAGCTCTTATAATTTTGGTGTTCAGATGACGGGTTCTGCGGAACTCGTGATATGTAGTGGATGGATGGATAAGACTTCTGCACTATTTTATATGAGCATGTTATGTACAAAATTTTGTAATGCCATGATTTACTGTATGTTCTGTTATAATGGTTGTATGCTTTATTGATTGATTGTATGCCTATACTATGTTTATGTATGCTTAGACTCACACTGAGCTTTTTAAATTCACTTGCTAGTTTACTTCTTACAGATAACCCTCAAGGTTAAGATCGAATTTGGTATACGGATGTTTCGTCTCAGATTTTAAGTTAATAAAGTACTTTTAATTTTACTTTATTTATATTGGTTTTTATTTTTGGACTGTAAATTTTGTTAATATGGATTGTGGCATGGGTTGATTTTATTTGGTTTTTGCATGCATGAAAGTTTAGTTTGGATGAAAATCGAGCAAATTTAAAAACCGACTTTAATATGACTTAAAACACAGATTTTCTTACAAAATTAAAGGCATCTCATTTTTCCGCTGTGTAGTGATGAAACATGATTTTTAAAGGTGTGACACCCCTAAAGTGACCCTAGTCGGAAAGTGGTTTCGGGACCACGAAACCGAGTCTTATAAATAATTAAAGGTTATATTCTGTGTTTATGATGTGAGTAAATGCTTGTGTGATAGTTCCATACTTCAATTTGGTCAGTGTATGTGAAAATTATTAGCAGGGACTTATGTGAGGCAATTTAGAAATATGCTAGGCAAGTGCTAAAGTGGCCTATTAGTATATGTGGGAAAGTGCTTGTCCTTGCATGTCAAATTAGCCAAACTATAGGTAGTGGCCGGCCATGCTACAAATTGTATAATCAAGTGTTAATTTTATATTAACTTTAATTAACTAGGTGCCATATTAGTATGGAGGATGTAATAAAATAAAGAATTGATAACTAAAGGAAGGGATGGGTGAAAGAAAAAAAAAAGAGATCATCATACATGTTTCTTCCTAGCCGAATCTAAAGAAAAAAAAGGGGAACAAGAGCATTTGGTGATGAAAACAAGTTGTGTTCTTTGGTTCTTCTTGGCCGAATTGAAAGGAGGAAGAAGAGAGTGAAGCCATCGGTCATCTTAGGTCAATATTAAGGTAAGGTGTTCATATTAGTTCTTGAAATTTTAGTTGATCTTGAGTGAGATATCAAGTTATTTTTTTTGTAACCCATGATGAAATTTTGATTTTTGGATTGAGTAAGGTTTTCGACTATGGTAGCTAATAATGATGAGTTTTGTTGTTTCATGTTAAAGTTAGGTGAATGAGGATAGATGAGTGTTTGAACCATAAAAAGAATTCGGCTACCTTGTTATGAACATGCTTGGTAGAATGGTGGATGAAAGTGCCGAATGTGGTCTTTGGTTTGGCATGAGGTGATAAATAAAGGTTTAAAGGTAGCCTAAGTTAATTGATACTCACTAATGATTCGAATGGAAGCTTTGTTAAGTGTGAAATGAGTGGCCGAGAGAGAGAACTATAGACTATTGCCGAATGTATGTTGGGTTGATAGAGTCTCCAAATTGATTTTATGTGAGTATGCATGACCGAATATAATTGGCCACATGAGTAAAGAAATGGGTTATTTGATATGTGGTAAAAGTTAAGTGTTAAACGAAATGGAAATGATATCATATTGGAATATGTATACTCGACCACATGAATGAACACATAGATTGGTGTTGCATGTATTCGGTTATAAGTAAGCATATTGGTGGCTTAATCTTGGCTTAGACAATCGGCTAAAAGAGAGTGTGGGTTAATATGTTGAGTTGATTCATGATTTCATATGTATGTGACTTTAATGTCTAATGTATATATATATGGGTTAAGTACCTTGATTTTCTCTTTTCGATGTTCAAATGATTAAATCAATTTATTTGTTAAATTAAGCTCAAGAGCAAAGGGGAACTAAATCCGATAAAGGGAAGGAAAAAAGTGATCGAATAGCCGCCGAAATCGTTCGACCACATCCGAGGTAAGTTTTAAGTGATTAAACGTTGAGTAAATTCAATCATAATAGGACATAATGAGTTGATTTAATAAGGTATGATGTGGCCATGATATGTCTTAAACTCAAATGGTAAGTTCATATGTGTTTGGACTTGGAAATTTAAGAGCAAATTGTAATAATTTGCTTTGGACAGCAGCAGTAACGTGATTTTAGAAAAATCACTAAAAATATTAGGAATGGAATTAAATAGTGAATAAATTATATAAACGAACCTTGATGAATATATTTTCATAGGAAAGTAACGAAACGATCATATGGACAGTATGTTAAGAGATATTCAGGTTCTCGTGAGACAGGGCCAGAACAGTTTCTGGATTCCCTGTTCCGACTTTATAAATTCATTATAAATTAACCAGAGATAATTAGGAGTCATGCCATATATGTATAGATTCCTCTTTGAGTCTAGTTTCTATAGAAACAAACGGCATCAGCATTGAAGCCCTGTACAGGGAGATATCCAAGTCGTTATGCGCGAAGGTCAGTGTAGTCGATCCCTGTAACATGGGAGACTTTAACTAATAAACTGTACTAATTGGCCTGACCAAAAATTATAGAAAAACAATTGTAGATGTATATATGAGTTTAGTTTCAGGGAAAAATCACGAAACTGATTTTCGAGTTGTGGAACTCAAGATATGATTTTTAAGGTGACAGCGACACAGTTAGCCAACTGTCTGGAAATTTTTAAAATGGACTGCGATAGTAAGCGAAATTAGTCTGTGAACCCCTCGTGTCCGACTCCGGCAACGGTCTCGGGTACGGGGTGTTACAAAAGGTTTATTGACAGAACCAATTGAGTTTTTTTTTCAAACGACACGACTTTCTAATAAATTGGACTTAAATCATAGACGACCTAACAATCTGATATTTCTACTAAACCCAAGGCAACCATGCTAAGTTTTCCAAACTGATGTAGCCTTCAATGGCTAATGTAGAAACTAAACAAATTTTTTTTAAACTAAACGAATTTACATGGTCATTTCAATGGCTAATGTAGCCTTCAGAATGCGGTCATAAGGTTTAGGTCGTGTTTGGGAGGATACACTTAGTCTAATCAGGAATGAACAAACCGATTGAAAGACTAATATGCAATCTAGCAAGTCCAATTGAGAAGATGCTCCGTCTTGTACATTAGAGCTGATGTCTCCCAAAAGATAGAGACATAGATGTGATTGACTGGACTGACAGTACATTAGACAAGACCCAAGAAGAATAGATCCTGAATCCATTTATGAATTTATTCACTTGTGACGTTCATAGTGTGTCATACCTATCCAAATCTGGTTGGATTAAACTAAGGCTCTATTTGTTTCAACGTAAAAGCTTTTACGAAAAATATTTTCAACCTTTTTCGATGTTTCTTTCATGTAAAATAGCATGATCAGCATAAAAGATTTTCCAGTTAATGTAAAATTACCCCTTTATTCCCATAAAATATCTTTCCAAATTTTTTTCCGTGAGATATTTTCCAAACTAATAAGGCTCTGTTCATTGTAACACCCCCATACCCGACCCAAACATCAGGTCAAAGCACCGAGATGTTACATTCTCTGTTACATTCTTCACTTATCAAGTATTTTCTTATAAACTTTAATAACTTTTCAAATTAGTCCATTTTTGTCATAAAAGTTCAATATTCACTAATTAATCATATTAAATCAATTTTCTTTCTTGTTACACTTTAATCACATAATTTATCTCAATATCCTATTTCACATATCAAAATTCTATGTATTTCACTTTTATCATTTCATCCACATTGTAATAGGCCCAATTTGCCCGGCCCGTTACTGAAATAAACCAAATGAAAAAATCAAAATTAAATAGTCTAATAAAGTCCAATTACAATGGGCCAAATTTAAATTTTAAGCCCAATCACTAGAATCCTAAATTATACGCATTAGCCCAAGTACACAACAGCCCAAACCCGAATTACCCAATAACCCAAATGAGCCCAAAACACTAAACAACACACGGAAACCCTAGAAGATCCAAGTGCTGCAGCCAAGCCCTTTGCGCGTGACGAGCCTCCGTACGCGTGCGCCTTCTCCTCCGTACCGCCACGTCCATCGCCTCCGTACACCTGCAAATGGGACGAAAACAACACAACAGAAAGAAAATGGATATATTGTAATTTTATTTTATTATCTTTCTTTTTCTCTCGGCTATAAAAGAAAGGGAAGAACCTTTGTATTTTTTTACGCATATTGTATCAAAAAAAGAAATCAAAAACAAAAGATCAGTTTTTGAAGGTGGTTCTTTTCTTCTTATTTTCTTTCTCTGCGTTTTTGGTGTGGTTCTTTCATTTTTTATTTTTTATATACATATAGCAATAAGGAAAAAGGGAGGAAAAGAGAAGGAGTTTACCTTCACTGGTACGCCGCCGGAATCCTCGTTCATTCTGTTTGAATCAGAGTCGGTTGAGGATTCTAGGGTTTGAAATAAAAAAGGGAATGGGGTATTTAGTTTTTTTTTGTTTGGTCAGTTTGAAGAATGGAAAATGCTCTGATTTTAGGGTTATGAGTGGCCTTTATATGGTGCATAAAACGACACCGTTTAGGGCCTGCTTCAGTAGCTCTAAAACGGTGCCGTATTGGTCGTTTAGAAGCCTCCGACCCGCGCGGCGACCCGACCCGGGGAAGGATCCGCGTGTTTTCCAAAACTTGGGTATATTGCACAAAAGGTCCTTCTTCTCTTGTAGGATTTTTAAATCGGTCCTTTTATTTTTTAATTTTTACCCCGCATTTTGATATTGTCTCATTTCAGTCCACATCACTACGCTGCGTTTTGGGGAATGGAATAATTTCCAATTTGGCCCCCTCGTAATTCACGAATTGCGGTTTGGACCCTCAGTGTTTTTTTAAACTACATTTGTGGCCCATTAATTCTGTTTTGACTGCAGTTTAGTCCCTCTTGCGTTTTCTAATCACTTAATTATTTTTATTATTATTGTTATTATTTTTTATCACTATTTATTATTGTTATTATTATTATATTTGATTATATTTCTATTTACCTACATATATATATGCTACTTTATCATTTACTATTATTTTTAGACTGTTTTTATTATATATATACGTACATATGTAATATATATTATTTAATTCTAAACTATATATATATTTTATACATATATAACTTTCATTAAAATTATTTTTACCTCATATACATGATGTTGTTGGTTTTATATTATTATTTTTATTTAGTATGTAATACTTATTTAGGTTAAGTATATATTATTTTGTATGTTATATTTCATATGTTTTTAACTTTATTTTTGGATTTCTTTTTGAAACTCTCATATATATATATATATATATATATTATTTGCTTTAAATTTATTTTCGCATACGGTTTATCAATGATCATTCCCATTCTTTCATGCTATTTATTTCTTAAGTTATTTTTAAATTTGTATGTTTTATTTATGTTTATGTAAATTTGCTTGGTTTCAATTAGTTTTCTATTACTTGCCAATGTTGTTATTTGTATGATATATGGTTGAGATAATTATTGCTATGCTTGTTTAAATTTATTTATTGATTATTCATTATTCATTAGTGTACATTTTAATTTTGAATTATCCTTTTGTATTGTACGTTATCACTTCATCACACTTTATTCATTTAAAAGGTCACGTCTAATATCGTTTAAGTATCAAAACCAATTTGTTCAAAAACTTTCAAGATAACGCAAAGTTTGGTATTTGGGATCTTCGAAAGAATTGAGCCCTAACGTATTGGGTTCCAATTTTTCTCGTCAAATCTAAATAGTCGAGATTATTCTTTAATCAAAACACACAAATAAAAAACTCATTCTCGGAAATTCGATACATTGTGTCCTAACGCATTGGATATGACATATTGTTTTCTCAAGATGAGGTTTCTTCTAACAAATGAAAATAAATGCAATATTCAATATTTAGGAATTTTGTGAAATCCAACCCTAACTTACTGGATTTTGATTTTCTCATTTGACCAAAGTAATTAGATATCCTTCTCAAAATGCATAGGTTTTAAATGTCAAAAGATAAACTTAATTTTGAGGATTTAAGATGTTGCACTCTAACTTACTGAGTGTGACAATTTATTTCTTTGAAATAAGTGAATCTCATCATCCAATTCATTTTATTTATTTATTTTTTCTTCTTTTTTTCTTTTCAAAAGATCGTACTTTAAAATCTTTTCAAACATTTGGCATTAAGACATTAATTAATCAATTCGGTACCAATTTTGGGCGTTACGAGGGTGCTAACCCTTCCTCGTGCGTAACCGACTCCCGAACTTATTTTCTCAAAATTCGCAGACCAAAATCGTTTTTAAGGTAAGCTGATCACACCTCAATAAAGGATCGGTGGCGACTACCAATTTTCGTTTTTAAGTCGACCACTAATTTTTGTTTAAAAAAAATGGTTTCGACACACATATTTTCTCAAGTTTAACAATTTAGTCCTTGTTATCCTAAAAATTTCATATTTTTCTACAATTTCACTTTTACAATACTTTATGCATATTTCATCATCTCATAACACATTCATTAAAATTTTATCATAATTTCCTTATTCACATATTAATTTTTTTCCCACTTAAACTTTTGTACAATTTTTAATTTAGTCCCTATTACCATGTAATTGTACAATTTTTGTACAATTTTTAATTTAGTCCCTATTACCATGTAATTTATTTTTCACCATATAAGCACTTTAACCAAATAATTCATTATAATATCTTATTTCACATAACAAATTTTCATGCATATCACTTCTCTTGCTTCAATTATAAATTTCACAAAATTTACAATTTAATCCTTAGCATCATGAATATTCATTATTTTCTATAATTTTATCTTAACAACACTTTGCAGTCAATTCACTACTTCATATAAACTCTTTATCATAAATGTCAAGTGTATTTTTTTATTGAAAACAACTTTTATGAAATATTTTCAGGAAATTTGTCAAACAACAAAAAAATATTTTACACATATTCATCCAAACACAAAAAAATATTAACTATTTTCAAGAAAGTAAGTTATTTTTCAGAAATTATTTTCCGAAAGTCATTTTTAGTAAAACAAATGGAGCTTAAATATGGACGGTGCTATGAATCTGTCAAGTGAGTGTGCTGTAATTGGAGGAGTTGCTCGAGACCAATGGGGAAATTGGATTTTGGTCGAAATGTTGGTCTTAACTCGGTTTTGTAGGTAGAGATAGCGACAATTGCTGAAGGACCTACGTGATTTAGGAACAAGGTTATAGATTTGTAGAGCTTGAAAGTGGTAAGTTGGGGATTACAAATCTTTTACAGAATCGTGAACCTGAGGAGCAGAGGTTGAGGGACCCCGTTAGTAAAATACATGGTTTATGCATGTGCCTAGAGAGGCGAATAGGGTTTCAGATTTTGTTGCCAAGCATTTCAAAGAGCGATCGAATGAGTTGATATTGTTGGAGACACCACTTGCAGGCTGCTGGAAATTGTTGTTGGAAGATGTCGAAACTATTTTTTTGAAAAGAGGATCGACTTAAATTTTGAAAAAACGAAAATGGAGTCACCACCAATCTTTTTTATTTAGGTGTGATCGGATCACCTCATAATTAAGTCATTTTAATAAAAATTTAAATTTACTAAAACGATAATTTTTGGTCTTATAAAATCCAAAAAAAACTGGTTCGGGAGTCGGTTACGCACGAGGAAGGGTTAGCACCCTCGACACGCCTAAAATTGGTACCTTATTGATTAATTAGTGTCTTAATATAAAAAATGTGCAAAGATTTTAAAATGCGATCCTTGTATTAAAGAAAACTTGTATAAATCAAATTACATGTTAAGACCCTCTCATTTCGAAGAGAGAAAATGTCACACCCAATGGGTTAGGGCATGATATTTCACATCCTAAAAAATGAGCTTATCCTTTAAAAAACTCATGCAATGAAATTTAAAAGGATATTCAATTTTTTAAGTCAGATGAAGAAATCGAAACCCAATACGTTAGGGCACAATTTCTCAAAATTCCAAACATTGAATATTGCCTTTATTATTTTTTAAAAAAATCATCATCTCGAGAAAACAACATGTCATATCCAATGCATTAGGACACAACGTATCGAATTCCCGAAAATGAGTTTTTTATTTATGTGTTTTGATTAAAGAATATTCTCGATTATTTAGATTCAACGAGGAAAATTGGAACTCAATTCGTTAGGGCTCAATCCTCTCGAATCAAAATACAATGTTTTGCTTATTTTAAAGTCATGATTTATGCATCAAATAAAATTAATCTAATACGACATGGTAGAAATAAAACACGGTGTTAATGTGCATAATAAAACAATAATGAATACGATGATGTAAGCATAAATAATACAAGCAACAACAACAAGAATAAGATAAATAAATAGAAATATAATAATAATAATAATGATAACAACAATACAAAACTAATAGTATAATATGATAATATAATAATGAATAAGTAAATATAAAAAGAAAATATAAGTATGATAATAATTCGATTAATTAATAATATAACAAAAATAACAAAGATGGACTAATTCGGGATAAAAATGAAATTTAAAGGTCAAAGCTATAATAAAATAAATAAAGAAGTACCAAAATGAAAGAGCGCGAAAGGGCGGAGGGCCAAATGGGTAATAAACTTTATTTCCAGGCCACGTGTCCCTTCTCCAGGGGTCCAACGAATTGAGGACCAAATTGAAAACCGGGACAAATCTTCCGTCCAAATTAAAAAATAAAGAAAAACGAAAAATGACTAAATTGAAACAGACCAAAAATTTGGAAGGGCCTGAAGCGAAAATAGCCAAAAATTCAAAAAGCGCGGATCCTCTGGCGGGTCGGGTCGCATGCGCGGGTTGAGGAACTAAACGACGTCGTTTTGGGAATATGAAGCCAGTCCCAAAACGACGTCGTTTTGGGGGCTTATAAAAGTAAAAACTTAAAGAAGAAAAAAAAATCATTTGTGCAGCTGTTTTAAAAGAAAAAAATTTCCTTCTTTGTTCTTCTCTGGTCATTCCAGAAAACCAGCGAAATGGCAGAGAGGGGGGCCACCGTAGCTCCGCCGCGGCGCCTCCGCGAACGGTGGTCGGATGCCATCCTAGGTAAAAATTTCGCTCTTTTTTTCCCCTTTTTTTACTATATTTTTTTATATATTTATACATAGTTTCTTTTAAAAACAAAAGGAAAAAAAAAACTTGTATAGAAACAGTGAAGAAACGATAAAGAAAAAAACCTTTGCCTCTTATTTTTTTGAATCTGCTTTTCTTTTTTATTTCTCAAAAGAAAATCCCCTCTTACAGAATGATATATGGCCTTTTATATGGCCGATTTGTTTCGAAAGAAATCTTGCTTTTTTTTGCTGCTTGCGTGTTTGTTTTCTTCTTGCAGGTGATTGATGGTGGCGGAGCAGGTGAACGGTGGCAAGTGGGGCTAACAGTGGCGGCTGGTCAGAAGACAGAGAGCCCTAGGTGCGGCGCACCTAGGGTTTCGTTTATTTTTGTTTTTTTTTCTGATTTGGACTATTAGGGTTTAGGTAGTTGAGCTTATATTTAGGCTGTTTGAGTTTAATGTAAATGGACTGTTTATTAATTTTTGTTGTGGTCTGGTCTGTTTTGAGTGCGGTCCCGGTTTAAAATTGGGCCTTACAAAAGATATGGGATTTGGTCAAGTTCCCATGGTTTCTTCGATAAGGCCTTTTAGGCTTTGCTTTTATTCAACAAAATAAAAATAAAAATAATTTATAAGTCGATATTTCAATCCACTAAATATTCTTCTTATAGAAAGACTAATTTAATAAGTCAAAAAAATTATAAATATATATTAAATATAAGTAAAATAAATTTGGATAATTGACGTATTCATTATTTGCAAAAACAAAATAAATATGAATAATGAATATTTAATGGTATTTGCATTTGTTGCGAAAAATAATTAAAATAATTAAATCTAAATATTGTATGAAGCAACAACATCTAAAATTGTAAAAAAGAAGAAGTTAAACATCCCTAAATATGTGAATTCACACTATTCATTCGATCATTATCATCACATTTGAACTAAACTTTATAATTAACGTTTGATTTTTATTTAAAGGTAAATTCATTAATTCATTTAATGAATGAACCATATAATTCAGAGAAAAAGTAATAAACATTCATCGTTTGATTTTTATTTAAAGGTAAATTCATTAATTCATTTAATGAATGAACCATATAATTCAGAGAAAAAGTAATAAACATTCATCGTAGATGGTGAAGGACAAGTTCCATCAACATAACAAAGGCTAAAGCCTTAGCATCAATAGAATATTATGATACGTTGACAATTGGTTTTTTCACAACTCAAGTACGACATATCTGGAGTGATTGCAGTCACTTAATACGATAAGGAATTTAGCCTTGGATGGTCCAAAGTGGCAAGTAAAAATCGACAAAAGAATCAAGCATTAATCGAACTAGAGAGGACGACAACAAAATCATCTTTAAAATCACTTGTAAAACTAAAATTGCATGCATCAGCAAGACTAAAAAACGTGGTACAAGAGCAGACAAAAACTTCTAAAACTGAAGACTTATTAAACAATAGAAAAAAAAACCATATAAAACCATATAAAACTTAAACAAAACCGGTCTAAACTGACACGTGAAATCATTTATTATTTTGAAATACTCTCAAAATATAAATAGATTAAGAAGTTGACGAAGAGCCACCCACTTTCCAAGAAAAACTACTGGTGGTCGGTGGAATTTTAGCAAACAATAGACACCGTCATCTGTCCATCACATCTTGTGAAGACAACAAAGATACTCATAAAATATATCTACAAATTGAAAAGAGATAAGGCATGTGTAATAAATGAGAAAAAGAAAGAAAGAAAAGGTTGATGGAGAGAAAAAAGACGAACAATAGCCAACTCAGAGGCAACACCGCTGTTGAGCAAAACAAAAGAAGCAAACTACATAGAGAAAAAAAAGGAAAAAGATTTGATTTATTAAGTTGAAGATATCTCTTTTCTATTTTAATTAAACAGAATTTCAATCTTAATTTTTTTGTATTCAATAATATCTTCGCCAATTAAAAGTGAAAAATCTTTGAACTTTAATACCGGTTTTAACAACCTTTCTACTCCAATTATGATTTTATTTGCTATGTTATTAAATAATATTTTTTGGCCAAGCATTAGATTATTTATTAAATAAGTTTTTTTGGTTTTGTTGGCCAAGCATTGCATTGTTTGTTGTATAAACCTTTTTTAATATCTAAATTTAATAAATTATATATAATACATTTATATCTGACAACCAAATTTAACAATGATTTGATGAAATTATTATTGAATTTGAATTTTCATAATTTTGTTAACAAAGTAAAGTTGGTATTAATTGTATGATTTATTAAATAGAATTTTAATAGTTGTAATTTTTTCAAGTACCGCATCAAAAACAAATGTTAAAATATTCTTCTTCTGGCATTAGGTTTACAATTATACATTCCCGTGTTGACTGATATGATAGGGTAAGAGTTAAAAGCCAAAAGGACCTCCATCCCCCTCCCTACTCCAAACACAATACATTCTCTACTTTAGCTCATTCTTTATTCTCTCGGCATCTTCATCATAAATGCCTTGCTTTCTTGGGACCTGCAAATTAACCATGAAAATCATACTCACTTGCAAAAATCAATTCAGTCAATGCCATTATTTTCTCCATTGCAATCCCAAATCATACAGCTTTGCTGCCATCGGTGAACTAATAATGGTGCAAAAGGAGGATCAACAACAGGCACAGCTCTCCATACCAACCAGTGTTCAACTCTTACTCTTATACGCCAGCAGTATCCCACATGCACCACGCTCTTCCGACACTACTTACCTGCCTACAAACTTGTTTCATTATTGTGAACTTCATGCTAAATAGCATCATCTTCTTGCAGAAGTCGCCAAACTAACTCAAACAGGCCAACTAAGGTCCAAATCTTCATATGGTTTTGCTTATTTAGCAGTTACTGCTCCTAGTTCCACTAGGCTACATACATGGCGCCTTGTTACAAAGGCACTCCTGAAGAAAGAAACTGTCTCTAGCACACTCATCAATATACAAACGGTTCTGGCGGAAGCATAAACAATCCATAAAATCAACAGGCTAACTGATCTCTGAACGAAGAGATTTCTTCGAATATAGGAAGCCTCCTTGATCTGTATGAAGTCCATTGGCTCATCAACTGGTCAAGACCTTCTGCTAGGAATGTATCTTCTGCATTCAACCCTATTGCAGTAGAAGCTATTGATATGAGCTGTTCTGACTCCAATTCCTGTAGCAGCTCCTTCACACGGTTTCTTGATTTGGGATCCCCAGATCCTGGAAGTTTACCCTGTATTACTTCCTCAAGAACGGATCGTGCTTCAATGTAACGTGCTTGCTTGATCAGACACTGGCAGAGGTTGCAAGCCTTGTTTGCATCAGGGTCGATTATCTGAGCTTTACGATAAACCACTTCTGCTGCTAAATAGTTCTCTTGCTGCATGTATGCCCAACCCAAGTTTCCCTGCATTACACATTTATCATTTTATTTTATTTTTTGATAATGATGAAGCAGATAAACTGAAGACAATCTTGTAAAGAGTAGAGAATTGCAGAAGAAGATACAAATGGAGAAATAAGTGATGAGAAGAATTTAAGTACCAGTATTCTAGAGGTCTCTTGCTTGACAGTAACTTGGAACTTCTTCCCATGGGACCGTGCTGTCTTAGTAGGCTTTCCATTGAAAGCCTCACCCTGGTAAATCATTCTAACCTTCTGTTTCAATAATTGTATCTGCTCTTCAATTCTTCCACATTTCTGCTTTTGCAGTCAGTATGAGGAATTTATAATAAGTATATATATGAAGACAATGAAAGCAAGGAGATAATCCCTACATCTAAATTTGTTAAGAACAGTTAACTAAAACATTTCTTGATTTCATTATGAGAGAAAGAGAAAGACACAACTAAACCACACAGTTGAACTGGATTTTGCAGTTCACCTTGGCAAACAAACAGTATTAGCAAAATGGTTTCAGGATTTGTTACCTAGTATTAGCTTATTAATTTAGCTCATTAAAATTATTAACTTGAAAACAACCCAAGGTTTACCTAGTTGGTTTGAGTCCCAGTATCCACAATCCATTCTCCTATTTGTTGTATCAAAAAATAAAACTATCACTTTGAGAAGACTCGACATAACTATAGTTTGTTGAACTTTGTTCTTTAGGCCTCACTTCTCATCAAGTTCAGCTTTTTAACTTTATTGATTCTTCAATATGATTTTGGGACTCATTCTGCAAGTATTAAGGGTAAATGCTTAAATGCCCACGAATCATGGAGGAACAAATTAGTCCTTGTTATTAAAATTTTCATCCATTTCTACCATTAAAAACCGATCTTTCTACTTCAACATAAACTACCGTTAGTTAAATAGTTGACAAAAAAAACCGATTTGCTACAGTTGCCTAATGGTACTTTAGCATAAAATATCAAGACATTGTCAAGTAATATACCAGAAATACCTTATACAAGTCAATGAGGACATTGTCAAGTGATTCTTGAGCTTGCTTGGAGCAGCGGTCCCTGAAAGACTTAATGGCTTCAATGGCTTCTTCAGCTCTATCCTGCTGTTTCATAACCACTGCCATGTCCTTCAGTGCGCTGTCCACTCTATCTCCTGCATTTATCGCCTTCCAAAACAATACTATGGCGCCTTCTGGATGCTTATCTACTAACTGCAGTAGATTGGGATTAGAGATGACACCAAATTCATCCAAACAAATCTTTCACTTTCCTTAACATTTATCAGAAATTAAATGCAACATATGCAAATTAGGAAGGACTACTGAATTAGCCAATCTCAATTAAATGGATAAAAACCATTCACCAATAAGCAAGTAATCTATGATAATAATAAAAATCCTTATTTAATCTAATTGGGGTACCCCCTGCATAGTAATTTAGTATTGCACTCAAGGGTTTTTTAGTAATTGCAAAAACGAAAGAGTAACTGAAGAAAGAGGGGCATATACGTATAAATATAGGAAGATACATGTATAATAATACCTGAACATGTTTAGCTCGAACGTAAGGGGAGTCCCCAGGAGGAAGCTTGTGAAGGACATGGTAATGAGATGGATGCAGTTGGGCTTCTATCTGGTTTCCCTCCTTCATTTCTTCTTCTTTGAATTTGAGGAAACAAAAAGAAAGGGAAGATTTTAGAGAAGTTTTCTTCTTTCAATGGCAGAAGAACAGAAGAGGAATGAATGAGATCCTAAATACCTGTTCTGGTGTGGGAAAGATGAGATGAACCTGTACGTATATCCATCCAGGTTCAATCTTATTTGTTTTCGACACTTGGCATTTCCTTTTTTTTTTATTTCTTTTAACTTTTTCTAAACAGGGTTTGCCCTATGCTGTGGGTTTTTTTAAAATATTTTTTAATGTAACAAATAAAATATTATTTCCTATTTTAGGTATATCCAAATATTTTGAGTAAATTATAAAATTAGTCACTCAATTATGCTTTTAGTTCTGTTTTAATCATTTAACTATTAAATTTTTCGGTTTAATCACTCAACTTTTCAAAATCAAATATTTTAATCACTCTCACATTAATTATCACTAGATGAGTGATGGAAAGCTGACATGAGTACTTTTTTTAATTGACCTAATAACAAATTTAACCCTCTAAAGTTTACACATTTTATCAAATTTATCCTAAACCTAAAAATTCAACAAATTTAACCCTCATTGTTTGTAATTTTTTTATTTTATTTCTAATTCTAATTTAAAAATAAATAAATTTAGCCTTCAATACTTACAAAATTTGTCAATTCAGTTCTAATTCTAAAGGTTTAAAAAAGGAAAAATATTTTTTAAAAAATTTATTTTTGGATAAAACTGTAAAAATGATTTAAAATATAAAAAGTATTAATAAATTATAAATCAAAAATCAAAACATATGCATTAAAAATAAAAAAAATACAAAAAAAATATATCAAATAATTCAAAAAGAAATTAACACAATTTAGATTGATGAGTATTAGAAAGTGATGAAGTTGAATATTCCCATGAGATATAGAATCAATAAGGTTATCTCTATTGATTCAGTTCAACTCGTATTTTCAATTTTGGACTAGATTTTTTAAGACTTTAGTCGTTTGACCGACGTACTTAGACTACTCAAGTTTGAAAGTTATTGATAACATGTCCAAGTTGGAAAAAACAAAGAGAAAAAAAAACTTTTCAAGGTTTTTTATTTCTTGAAAGATCTCACATTGTATTGTTTTCTCTACTCAAAGATTAGGTCTCTGTATATTTTAAAAAATAAGAAAAAATTCAAAAAAATTGTTTTGTAATAGTCTAAAAAATTGTTAATTTTTTAGACGTATTTAATTAAATAATATGATATTAATTTAAAATATGACACTTGGTTGGATTTAAGCAAACTTGATTTTTTCCCATATTCATGAAGGTGACATTAGTTTAAAATGAGTAAAATCCAAATGGTGTTAAATATTCTTCTTATCCAGCAGGTTTTGGAGGTACGTTAAGGGATATTGAAAAATAGAATTTTAAATATTTTCCTTTTTTAAAATTTTTAGAACTAGAACTAAATTGAAAATTTTGTAAATGTTTAGAGCGAAATTTATTGAATTTTAGAATTTGAACTAAAATAACAAGTTTTGTAAACATTGAGAGCTAAATTTGTTGGATTTTTTAGGTTTAGGATCAAATTGATAGAATGTCTAAATATTAGAGGGCTAAATTTATTATTAGGCCAATAAAAAAAGCTTATGTCAACTTTTCATCACTCATCTAACGACAACTAACAAGAGAATAACTAAAATATTTAATTTCAAAAAGTTGAGTGACAAAATTTACAAAAATTAATAGTTTAGTGACCAAGATAGAACTAAAGGCACAGTTGGGTGATTATTTTTGTTGTTTACCGACTTGTTTAGGTATGTCCAAAACCTTTGTATTCATGCTTTTGAGTTTTTTTAAAAAAGAGATAAATTTAAAAATCACTCGTGAAGTTTGTTTTGATTTTGTACGATTTTATATGTGAAATTTTAATTTGATTCAATTTTCATAAACAATTAATATCATTATCCACATAAGACCATTTTACATTTATATATTACATACACAAAGAAATATATTTATCTAATATAAAAATAAATTGACGTATTTATATTTATCCAACATTTGAAAGACTACTACACAATATTAGAATGCGTCGACTCAAAGATGTAATGTAATGTTGCCATCAGGGGAGTCTAAAAACAAGTTGTACTCTTTACCTTTAACCAAGGTTTTCTCCTATTGGTTTTCCTGGTAAAAGTTTTTTAATGAGGCAGCTTGTAATAAAAGATTGTGTACTTTTTTTCCTTCATTAGTTATTTTATCCCACAAGCTTTTCCTAATAAGGTTTTAACGAGACACATTATCTACCAATGGACATCCAAGGGGAGTGTTATGAATATCTTATTAAATGGATGTCCATCATGACAAAGATAAAGTTTTGATGTACTTTAAATTCTAGTAGTTATTAGAATTAGACCTCTACTTCTTTTATACTTCTTATGCCTATAAATAGAGACTCTGATGAAGTATTGTAATCATCTCTTTTTATCAATAAAGTATATTCTCTATTGCTTTCATATTTTCTTTGTTCTTTATTCTCTCTATCTCTTTTTATTTTATAACAAGAACAATATTTTTTTACACTTTTTTAAATATTAATATATATAAATGTAACTATTTTTATATTTTATTCCTCATGCATCTATGATAGAAAAATAGTTAGGAAATTTTTTTAAAAATTTTTATTTCTATTTTATAGTGTCAAATAATAATTTTACGTTTTAAAAATTATAAAGCTATGGTACTTTTTTTGTGTCTACAAAATTTAGGTTACATTTCATTTTCATTTCTGTTCTAATAGGAAATGGAAATATTTTTAAAAAAAACATGGTTGGAAATTTTAAAAATAATTTAAAAAAACAAAAAATATATGAAAATTAGAAAATAATGAAAATTAAAAATTTTAACTTAAATTGATTCATCACTTCAAGCCAATATAAATGCAAAAATATTTTGTTATACAATTTTTAAATATTAAATTTGATACCCTACTTAGAATCTAGATAAATGTAAAAAATATTTTATTTATCATGTTTCTATTATGAAAAAAAATAGTTACCAACCATGTTTTCATTATTGAAAACAAAATTTTTTTTCTTGATCAAATGTGTTTCTTAATTCTTTTAAAAAAATAAAAAGTGAAAATTGTTTTCTGAAAAAGGAAAATGAAAAAAAAGAAACATATGCATTTTTATTTTCTTAGAAAATGGAATAAATTAAAGAAAATATATTTAGTTGAAAATTTTAAAAATGATTTTTGCAAAATGAAGATGAAATTATGTGAACAATAGAAAATAATGAAAATTTGTTTTTATTGTTTTCACTAAAACAATGTTTTTTAACTATGAATGAATTGACTCTGGTTTAAACTCATATAAACTATTTTTTTACAGTTTTTTATATATTAAATATGATACCCTTTGCCGATTGATTCTTAGTTCAGTTGGCATCGACATTGTTGCCAGTGTAGGAGGACGTGAGTTTGAGTATGCTGAAGCGCATTATCCTCTTATTTAAGGATTGAAGAGGGGTTATGGGTAGTTCTAACCATTGCATCAAAAAATGAAGATTAAGAATCGAGAGATTACACTCATATGAAAGGAAGTAAATAAAAAAAATTATGATACCCTAGTTCGGATACATATAAATGTAATTTTTTTTATTTTACTCCTCTTATATCTATTATAGAAAAATAGCCAGGAAACATGTTTTTTAATTTTTTTTTCTATTTTGTAGTGTTATATTTTGGAGACAATATTGTTAGTCACGAAGCCAGATCATAAATTGTAAAACGGAAATGGAAAATAAAAATAAAACAATTAGTTTATTTTAGGAAATACTATTTAATGTGCTATTAATGTATGCATTTAATGTATCATTAGTGAATAATAATATAATATTCATCATTAAATAAAATAATAGATTGAGAAAGAATTATAAATAAATACTAATAATTTTATTTAAGTATAATTATACATTAATTTTTTAAAAATATTAGTTAGCTATAATTATTATAAATAAATATCAATGATCTCATATTTAAAATTTAAAATTTTGGGTTTAAGGTTTAGAACATGGAATTTAAGATTCAACTGAGTTGGTTTTCAACTTTCAATCCTTGATTAAAATGTGTTGGGTTATTACTTCCTAATTTGAAATTGGTTGAGTTTTGAAAACACTTCGGTAATTATTTATATGATTAATATTTTAACAATTCAACCTTTATATTTTATGGTGTATTTATGTAGATTATGCATGTCAAATTTGATGTAAATTTAAAACTTCTAACTATTTGTTTTATGTAAAAAAATTTCAACGATTGAATATATTTTAATACATATAGAGAGTATTTTAGATCAATATGATAGAGATAGCGGATTGGTTTAAAAATTTACATCCATGACAAATACAATTATATTGATAAATTCGACGATTGGATTGTTAAATTATTAATCATATAAATAGTTATAGAAGTATATGAAACTACTTTAGTTTTTACACTGTGTAAGTGGATCTCTCTCCATACATCAAAACTAAGGGTGATATTGGTTTAGGGGCATTTTACCAAAAAAGCCCTTTTTTTAAAAAAATTATCGAAATGGGCCCATTATTTAATTATTTATCGGAATGGTCTATTTTTCGGAAAATCGCGTTCATGTCAGCGCGATGTCAGGGGACACGCTAGAAAATTGCATCCACGTCAGCGCGAGTTGCTGACATGGCAACAAATCGCGCCCTCTAGGACGCGATTTGCTACCACGTCAACAACTCGCTCTGACGTGGACGCGATTTCTTAAGCCACGTAGCACGCTTCGGGGGACGCGATTTTTCTGTTTTTCCTACGTTAGGGTTTTTCGGCTTTTAGGGCTTAAGGCTTTTTAGGTCTTGGAAGAAATAATTTCGAGTTGACGCTTCTGATCAAATAGTATAAAATCGCTTCTAGCTGGATGCTATTTGAGAAGAATTTGTGAAATCGCGCCCTCGTGGACGCGCTTTTGCTACAGTAGGTCATGGAATAAATATATTTTTTTTGACGTTTCTGAGCAAATAGTATAAAATCGCTTCTAGTAGGATGCTATTTGAGAAAAAAATTGTAAAATCGCGCCCTCATAGACGCGCTTTTGCTACAGTAACATGTTTGGGCTGAGGTTATAAATTAGGTAGAAAATGTTCTCAGAATGCATAAGTCACAGCAGAAACAATTTAGAGAGGCTAAGAAGGTTAGAGTTTCAAATATGAGTGAACGTATTAGTGATGTTATTTACTACGATGGTGAGGTTTGCCACACCGAGAATGATTTTATTTTTTTGTTGGAGAATACGGTGTGATTGGTTTTTAACCAGAACATAGATTTGACAGAACTTCGTAAAAGAATTAGGCGTAAACTTTTCGGAACGACGCCAATGAAAATTCTGTCTATCATGTATCGATTTTGTTCTTCTGTTGATCCGGTGACATATGACTCGTTCGACATAAAAGGTGCTCGTAGATTGGAGGCAATGGTGCAAACTCATCTTACTAGTGGAGCACCTTATATTGAGTTATATGTACAATTTACATCACCAACTGATGTACTTGTGACCGGTGTTCGAGATGTATACACGACCCCTGGCCGACACTCAGTTAGCGAATTACAAAATACGGAACAGCCCATATTCGGTAGCGGTGTCGAATGCACATCCCCCGCAAGACACTCTGTCGGTGGATGGGACATGTACGTTGGTGGCTCGACGTTTGACGCTGGAAATACGTACCGGAGAATGGCATCAAGTTCTAGTGGGTGGCAATCTACATCCAATTGGGGACATTATCAAATGCCCAGAATAAGGGATGACGTACTCCCTACGACGTCAACCGGTGAGGGGACCTCATACGCTGCAGATGATTGTGGGTTAGAAGATGACTCCGATGTGGATCCACCTCGAGAGCCCGGGCCGGATGGTGCAGAAGTTGGCTTATTTTCTGAACCGGAGCCTATTCCAACAAAACCTGAAGATGCTGAAAGGAGTTCAGATGAAGAAGAAAATCCACGATTCAGAGCATACTCACCTCCAGCCCACATGCATAATGTCGATCTGTCCGCAGATGATGCGTTAGAGTTTCCAGATCTACCACACCGGTTGCATGATCGTACAAGTTCGGGGGTAGATTCCGGTGAATTTGAAGTTGGTAATCAATTTACCAACAAGGATAGTTTTATTGATGCTTTGAAACAACATAGCATCAAAAACGGCGTTAACTACTACGTCGTTAAATCCAAATCTGATAAGTTTGAGGCGAAGTGTGCGGTCCAAGACGACACATGTTCATAGAAAATCTACGCCTCATTTTGGAAAAGGACAGGGTTGTGGGAGATTAAAAAGTACAAAGGTTCACATACATGTGCTGCAGGTATATTATTGACGATTTCTGAATAATACTTTTATTATGCAATGTTGCATTATTTAATGTACTCGGTTTATAGGTGTTTCACAAGATCATCCCAAGATGGATTCAGCTATGTTAGCTAGCTTGATACTGCCCATGGTAAAAGCAGATCCCAAGACTTCAGTGCCGGTTGTAGAGCCTAAATTTTTCTTGGGGCCCAATAGAACCCAAAACAAACCAAATTAATAAAACAGTCACAGTCCATTTTACAAAAAATAAACCCAAAATTAACAGCCCATTACTAAACCAGCCCAAATAAAATACCCTAGGCCCAAATCAACCGCAGCCCACAACAAAAATATTCAGCAGCAGCAAACCCTAGCCCCCAAGCCTCCAAGCGCTACATGCTGCCAGGCTCCCTCATGCACGCCTCTGACTAGCCGCCACTCGCATGCCCACTGGCACCACTGTTCGCCTATCACTGACCTCTGACACCTGCGAAATAAGCCTCACACAACAGAGGAGTACAAAGAAGTAAAGAGCAAAAGAACAAAAAAAGAGAGGACAAACGATTGTAATATGGCTATAAATGCCAAAGTATTCTCGTTGTACTCTTTTTTTTTACGAACGCTCATCTGAAAAATCAGAAATAGAATAAAGATTTTTTTAAAGGTTGAATCTAATTATTTTCGTTTCGTTTTTCTGTTCTCCTTTTGTTTTTTATTTATTCATTTCTTTTACAAGTTAGTTTTAACAAATAATTAATAATAAAAAGAAAAGGAAGTACCTGGAACTGCCGCGTGGCTCCGTCGATGGAGGTCCATCCGTCGTTATCGGGGTCGGGCTAAAAGGAGTGGTTAGATTTCTCCTCTTTCTCTCTTGGCTTCTCATTATTGGTGTCATCCATCAGATTTAAAAAGGGGCTGAAGGCCCCATCTTTTGCCACCACCCGTCGTCCATGGCGGCGGCGCGATCAGAGAAGTAGGAAAGGGGGTCGGCGGCGGGGTTCCAAGGCTAAACCTGGAACCCTAGCAGAGAAAAGGGAATTTCCCTTTTATTTCTCCTTGTGTTTCTCTGCAGAAAATGTAACAGAAAAAAAACAAAGTGTTTTAGCTTTTATGGCAAATTTAAAACGGCGTCGTTGGAAGGGAGGAGGCTTGCGCATTCTTGTCCTAATGGGTAATTTGCGCCTTTGGCCCCTCCAGTTCTGCGGCTCATTCAATGCAGCATTTTATTTCACTTAATTTTGGCAGCATAATTTGGCGCTTGTTCCAATCTGGTCCTGCGCAAAACGGTGGGCACGAAAATGGGAATAATTCCTTCTTCAGCCCCCACGCCTTTGCGCGTATGTTATTTTAGTCCCTCAATCGATTCCTTTTTGTTCTCTTTAAAAATCTGCCCTAAAATGTTACGCGGATCACGATTTGATCCCAAGCAGTTTTATTTATGATTCTGTTTTTTTATTTATTTTTATTTTTATTTACGTCACCTATTTGTTGTCAGTTTATTATTATTTCTTCAACATTTTATAATGAAAATCACTTTTAAAATAGATTAGTCACTGTCTATTATTCTTTTACTATTGTGCTTGTTTCTTGTACATTTTGTTCATTTTGTCATTTCTTTTAATAATTAGATTCTTCATATTATTTTATTCTTTCTAATTTTTATGTGCTGCATTTTTATGTTACTTCATTTATTCTAGTTGCAATTTAACTACCATGTCACACCATCATCATTATATTCCATTATTTACGTTTAAATATTTCATTCATAAAGTATTTTACATCATTGCATTAGTGTTGTATTACACAATATGTCTAAGAAGGAAATATTTGTTCTGTTCCATGCGATACCTACATTCTATCAAGTATCATGTTAGTTCGTATTAGAATTCAAAAAGAAAGTTTTAAACAAGGCAATGTTTTGCGTTTTGGGAATTCGAGAAATTGTACCCTAACTTACTGGGTCTCAATTTTCTCGTTAAACCCAAATAGCAAAATATCCTTTTAAATTTTCAAACACATAAAATTTTGAAAATAAAGGAAATATTCCGTATTTAGAAAATTCGAGAAATCGTGCCCTAACTTACTAGGCTTCGATTTTTCTCGCGTTGATTCTAAGTAACTGAATATCCTTTTAAAATTAAAATAAATGAGGTTTAAATAAAAAGAGAAATGCAAACTTACTCTAAAAATATGAGATGTCGGGTCCTAACTTACTGGGTGTGACATCTTGTTACTTCGAGATAAGAAGACATTTCCCATTTTTGATTAAATTAAAGCATTTTAAAATCAACATTATAAAGAGGGATCATATTTTTAAATTCTTTTCGAGTTTTTAATTTTCGACACTAAGACATTAAGTAATCAACTAGGTACCAATTTTGGGCGCTACGAGGGTGCTCATCCTTCCTCGTACGTAATCGACTCCCGAACCTATTTCTTTGATTTTCACAGACCGAATGCATTGTTTTAATAAATCTAAATAGTTTATTAAAAACAACCGTTTTACGAGGTGACCCGATCACACCTTATCAAAAAAGGATTGGTGGCGACTAATATTTTTGTTTTTATTTTCAAAATCCAAATCGACCCCTTTTTTTCAAAAAAATGGTGTCAACAGCTTGGCGACTCCACTGGGGGTAAACACGAGAGTTGATTGCTTTTTGTATTTTTGTTGAAAATTGAAGATTTGATTTAAATTTACGATCCTTTCATCGCATTTCATTTGTCTTTATTTCGGTTTTTTTTCATTGTGATTTAATTGCTGTGGTAGTTTAAGCTTGGTATATTGCTGCATTGCATTGCATGACCTTGGGTCGCACCTTTTAAGTGGGAGTGAGAAACTAGTCCTTCGTGAGGTTTTCACCTCCGTGCAGGATAGTGGATCGCTTTTGGGATACATCCGTACCTATGTCTTCGTGAGATTTTCATCTCCGTGCAGTCATAGGGAAATGTATTCCCCTGAACTGAACTCGGTCCGTATGAGCCTATAATGGGTGAGGATCGAGGAATCTGCTGGTTCGGGTACCTCGACTTTAGAACCAAACCACATATAATGAGCCCTAGGAGCCTACCCTAAGTAGAACCACCTCGAACCTTGGTAGTTTCTTGAATAGTAGCTTTAATTATTATCTCTTGTATACTTTGAATTTTAGTTTATTGTTATACTGACTTGCTTTGCTTTTACCTTGATTGTGATTGCATGGCATTCTCATCATAAAAGAGGTGTTGATTCGCGTTCAGTATTTAAATATAGAGCTCAACATGGAAAGGGAGTTTCTTGGTAAAGTGGAAGATAATGCGGCCGTCCGAGTTTGGTCTGAAAAAGTTAAGCAAGAAAAGGGTGATAACTTCATGGAAGGATACGTGTCAGAGTTATAGGACTTCACTCGAATCAGCGTAACTCAAAACAATCTACAAGAATTGCAGGAGATTTGGGATTAGTGGGGTGATGAGATCATACAACTCTTCTACAGTAACTATGGTGATTTGCCTTATCTACTCGACGTAAAGGTAGACAAACACTTGTTCCGAGCCCTCGTGCAGTATTGGAATCCCGCCTACAGTTGTTTTACGTTTGGGGAAGTAGATCTGGTACCTACGATAGAAGAATATACGACCTTGCTTCGATGTCCGAGGATCTAAGTCGATAGGGCCTATTCGAGAGTAGCATATGTCCCGACATTCTTGAAGAAATTAATAAGTATTACAGGGATAAGCGAGCAATGGGTTGCAGCTCGGATTAAGCAAAAGAGACAACAAGTGCATTCCTTGGAAAAATCTGCGAGATCTAATCTTGGCACATCCGGATGTGAGAAAAAAGGTTGATATTTTCTCTTTGAGCATTTACGGTTTGGTCATTTTCCCCAAGGCGTTAGGGCATGTGGACGAAGCAGTTTCAGATTTATTTGACAGGTTTGACAAGAGGGTCACACCGGTCCCAACAATTTTGGCTGAAACCTTCAGATCTCTAAATGCGTGTCGAAGAGCGGGCGAAGGAAGGTTCATCGGATGCGCGCAACTATTATTAGTATGGTTCCATAGTCATTTTTGGAAAGTAGAAAAGGTCTCCTATCGGGTATTCTCAGAAAACTACTCCCTATTAAAGGAACTAGTGGTTATACCAAGACGAGATGATATCACGAAAGAGAAATGGATCATGATTCTTCAAAATCTTCAAGAGGAGGATGTCGAGTGGAGGGCCCCATGGATGATCCCTAATGAGATTTTTTATCGATGTGCAGAGTTCGATTGGGTTCCTTTGCTCGGAATTTGGGGAGCTGTTGGATACGCCCCTTTGCTAGTCTTAAGGCAGTATAGATCTAGACAGTTCATACCGGCGACACAAGGGTTGGCTCAGTGTGAATTTTCATTCAAAGAAGATAATTACAAGAAGAAGGTTCGTGAAATATTAAATGCTTGGAACCAAATCCACAGAATGAAGATATTTGCTGTAAACCCGATGAGAACTCCCGAGTATAATTTGTGGTGGGGAAGAAGAATCAATGATAACATCCCCGCATCAAGCCAAGAGGATGTTCGATCGATAGAAGAGCATCTACAAGTGGTTCCGTCAGAACTAGAGATTATTAAACAAGACTTTGAAAGGAGAAGTTCGGAGCTGGGAAAGAAAATTGAGCAACTAGAAGAGGAAAAGATGCGTTTGGGATTAGACGTCGATATCCACAAGTTGGAAGCCAAAAAGTTAAGGAAAGGGAAGAACAAGGCTGAAGAAGATTTAGATAGCCTAAAAACGGATTATAAGAAGTTACGTTTGTCAATGAGAACTGTGGGTCTGGGAAAAACATCGGAGCAATGGCGACAGGAGATCAAAGAAGAAAGGACCAAGGCTGATCAGTGGGAGAAGAAATTTCAAGATGCCCGAGCTCGAGAGAACACTTTGGAAAGAAGTTTGTTAGAGTGCCAGAATGAAGAAGCAAGGTTAAAAGCCCGGGTAGCAGAGTTGGAAAAGTCGCTTCACCTGCACCGTGGTCGCAACTCTCTGGTTGAGTTGAGAGCAAGTTTAAGTAATATTGAAGAACTAAAAGGAAGGATAGGAGAGCTCGAAGACGCATTACGAAATTCTGAGCTGCGAGCGGAGCTTCTGGAAAGGAGTAATGAGCAGTGGCAAAAGCAATTCCATCATTCTCAAAGTCAGATTAGAGATAGAGATTACATTATGGGTGAAGCTGTGACTCAAGTACGAGAGGTAGCCAATCATCTGCAAACCTTAGCAGTTCAGGCTGATGTATTGAGTTTAAACTATGAATCAGAGTCAAGCCGAGGTCGAGAGTTAGCTCGGCTCCTGAGGAGTGTTAAGGCATTGAGTATAAAGGCGAAGCCGTATATGTAGTCCATTTTATGTAAAGAAATTTGTTTTCTAAATCGAGTTCTTCTAATGAAATTGAATTAGAATCAATGCCTCCCTTTGCATTCATACATTTACATTACATTTCATTACATGCATTAATTTTCATTAAAAAGGCCCTGATTAATCAAAATTGTCACAGTTACCCTGGAAACCAACAAAAATCCACAAATCAAATATCACTACGGTACTCGACGTCAAACAAAAGCAATAGACCAGAGGTTAGAAAGGCTGGAACAAATGTAAAAAGAAATGCAAGATAAGATGCAAGAACAATTGGATAAAATCCAGCAAGACGCGCTGGAATCCCAAAGAATTATGAGCCAACTGGCACAATTATTGACTGATAAAGGAAAGAGCCCTGTAATTAATTCGGGAGTTGATTAGGAGGATCCTGTTTATCCTCCAGGTTTTACCCCGACAAGCACCCAGGCACAACTAGACATGTGCCCACAAGGAGCACCTGGACCTCAATATCGGGCTGGCACCTCGGTACCAATGCATTTTCAAGTAGGCTCAGATTCTAACCCCGAGGACAACCCTACCAACCCTGTGGTCCCTGATCTTGATGACATAGCAGAGATGGAGAAAGCGAAAATGGACCTGCCAAAACAACTAGAAGAACGGTGTAAATGGCTAGAGGAAAAATTTAGAGCCATGGAGAACACCAACTACCAATGTGGAGTCGACGCCAAAGATTTGAGTTTGGTTCCTGATTTAGTGCTCTCGCCTAAGTTCAAGAAGCCAGAGTTCGAAAGGTACAACGGGACTAGTTGTCCTGAAGCTCATATAACTATGTTCTGTCGAAGAATGATAGGATATGTCAACAATGATCAACTGTTAATCTACTACTTTCAGAACAGTTTGATCGGGTCTGCAGCTAAATGGTACAACCAGCTAAGTCGTATTAAAGTTAGTTCATGGAGAGACTTGGCGCAAGCTTTCATGAGGCAATACAGTCATGTGACGGACATAACACCCGATCGAATTACATTACAGAATATGGAGAAAAAGCTTAGTGAGAGCTTCAGACAATACGCCCAACGATGGAGGGAGGTGGCAACACAAGTCCAACCACCCCTTTTGGAAAAAGAGGTCACCATGCTTTTTATTAATACCTTAAAAGCCCCATTCATCAACTACTTGTTGGGGAGTGCTACTAAGAGCTTTTCGGATATGGTAATATTCGGTGAAATGATCGAAAATGCAACAAGAAAAGGCAAAATAAACGCGGGGGAAAGCTTCAAAAGACTAGCCCTGAGAAAAAAAGAAAGCGAGGTAAACAACGTAAGCGCATATAGCAGGAGTTATTCAAAACTGATTACTGTTGGCCCTCCAAGAACGGCATCCACTAGTCACCAGGGCCCCTCAAGGCAAGAGCCTAACACAAGGCCCAACACAAAGAGACTTCAATTCACGCCCATTCCAATAACATACAAGGAACTGTATCAGAAGCTATTTGATGTACACATAATGTCCCCACATTATCTAGAGCCCATGCAACCTCCATACCCTAAATTGTATGACATGAATGCCCAATATGAATACCATGCTGGGATACCAGGGCACTCGCTTGAGAACTGCATTGCGTTTAAGAAGGCGGTGGAAAGATTCATTAAGATGGGGATCGTAAAGTTTGACAACCCATCAGGACCAAACGTGGCAGGGAATCCGTTACCCAATCTTTCTGATAAAGGGGTAAATGCAATAATTGAGAATGGGGGAAGGAGAATCAAGGATGACATTGCGGAGGTAAATACCCCACTGAAATGGGTTTGGGGACAAATGATAAATGGAGGTCTAATCAAGCAAGAATCAAAGGAAAGGCCCGAAGGAATAAAGAAATATTGTGAGTTCCATGCCAAAGAGGACCATGACATTCAAAACTGCACTGAATTCAGGGCCATGGTACAAAATCTGATGAACAACAAAGAGCTAGAATTTTATGAAGAGATCAAAGGACTAAAAGAAGGAGAAGTTTATGCCTCGGAGGAAGGACCTACGGGAAAAGCCCAAAATCATCTGGTGGTGATTATTTCAAGGCCAGGAAACGCAGGATCTGGAATACAACTGGCACCAAGAGTCATAATCCAAAAACCTGTAGCCTTTCCTTACAAGGATGACAAAAAGGTTCCTTGGAATTATGACTTATGTGACGATCCCGGGAGAGGAGAACCCAATAAATGCTTCAGAGGAGGGTAATGGTGTAGGTTTCTATACACACAGCGGAAAACGCTACGACCCGGCAAATACAAAAGGGGAGCCTATAAAAGGAAAAGCCTTGGCGGTTGAACATGATAAAACAAAGACGGCCAGAATTGAATCGCATGTTAACAAATCGATGACTGAAAATGAGGCTAGAGAATTCTTAAAATTCTTGAAGCATAGTAAGTACAACGTGGTGGAACAACTGCATAAGCAACTGGCTCGCATCTCAGTGCTCGAGCTACTTCTAAGTTTAGAGACACATCGTAATACGTTGATAAAAGTGTTAAATGAAACTTATGTTGCTAACGATATCTCAGTGAACAAGTTGGATCGCCTGGTTAACAATATAAATGCCGACAACTTCATCTTCTTTAACGATGATGAGATCTTGCCAGGTGGTATGGGATCTACCAAGGCCCTGCACATCACTACCCGTTGCAAGGGGCACATACTACTGGGGGTACTCATTGATAATGGATCAACACTGAATGTTTTGCCCCTGTCCACATTAAACAGGCTACCTGTGGACAGTTCTCACATGAAATCATGCCAAAATATAGTGAGAGCATTTGATGGAACTGAGAGGAAAGTGATGGGAAGAATCGAGATAACTCTCTCGATTGGTCCAAATACATACGAGGTGGATTTTTTGGTAATGGATATCAAACCATGTTACAATTGCCTACTGGGGAGGCCATGGATCCATTCTGCAGGGGCTGTACTGTCGACACTTCACCAAAAGTTGAAATTGGTAATAGAAGGCCGATTAGTAACTATAGGTGCAGAAGAAGACATCATTGCATCAGTTACCAATGACACGCCATATATAGAGGCCGATAGTGAAATGATAGAATGTTCATTCTGATCATTGGAATTCATAAACGCAACATTTGTCATCGAGGGGAGCAAAATTCCAACGCCTAAAATATCCAAAGCTACGACAATGAGTTTACAGCTAACAATGGGAAAGAGAACGTTGCCTGGAAGAGGACTTGGAAGATACCTCCAGGGATGGGTCAAAGTACCGATCTTGGTTAACAAACAGGACCGTTGTGGTTTGGGGTATAAGCCTGACGCAAGGGAAAGGAAGAAGGAATTGGTGAAAAAGCGAGAGAAAAGAAGAGCACGTTTAAGCGGGATAGAAACCAAATGGGAACCAATGACCTTTCCCCATATATCTAAGACATTTGTTTCAGGGGGAATTATCTACCCCGAAGGAAAGAATGAAGTTACGGAAGGAAGAACCAGAAGGTTGGACATCAATGCCATATCTGAAGAGGAAAGGGTGGAAAGAAATTTATCGGACATTCACCCTTACGAACCTGGAAGTGTTCTAAACAACTGGACTGCAGAAGAGATCCCTATAACATTTAGAACTAATTCAGAGTAATATTCAAAACACTTGTTGCCCTAAGCCTGGGGGTAATAAGAATCTTTTGTAAAAGGCACATGTCCAAAATCTCATTTCAATGAAAACTTATTATTCAGTCTCACATTCAGCAAATATTCTTTCATTCTTTTCATTCCATTTATAATCATACTATGCATACAAGTATTCTTAGATTCTTTTTATTTGGGCCTCCCTTTGTCCCAATAACAGGTCTTCAGATATAAACAAGATGAGCGACGATGTTACTAACTCAGAGTCCCTATTTGAACAAGACATGAGTATGGATGATCTTCAGGATTTTGAAGATGACCAAGACAGCGTTTTATCTCCGGATTTGTTAAGAATAGTGGAGGAAGAAGAAAAAAAATCCTACCCTATAAGGAATCAGTAGAAGTCGTGAGCTTAGAAGAGGGAAGGAAGGTAAAGATTGGCGCTGGAATTACCGAGGAAACAAAGTGAAACATTGTTGAGTTGCTTCAAGAGTTTAAAGATGTATTCGCATGGTCCTATCAAGATATGCCCGGGTTAAGTACTGATATCATGGTACACCGACTGCCTATAAAGGAAGAATGTAAACCAGTTCAACAAAAGCTCCGAAAGATGATGCCTGATGTCTTGCTAAAAATAAAAGAAGAAGTTAAGAAGCAGTTTGATGCTGGTTTCTTACAGGTGGTCAAGTATTCAGAATGGGTAGCCAACATAGTCCCTGTTCCTAAGAAAGATGGAAAGGTACGAATGTGTGTGCACTACCGGGATTTGAACAAGGCCAGTCCCAAAGACAATTCCCCTGGGGTGCGTGGACCACCTTACCCTGACAAGCCACTGATACTATACTTGGCAGTATTTGAAAATTCCATGGGGTGCGTGCTCGGCCAACATGATGAGTCAGGACGAAAAGAAAGAGCGATCTACTATCTCAGCAAGAAGTTCACTGAATGCGAAATGAGATATTCACCAATTGAAAAATTATGTTGCGCATTGGTTTGGACTACTCGGAGATTGAGACAATACATATTGTACCGTACGACTTGGCTAATCTCAAAGTTAGACCCTTTGAAATACATGATGGAGTCAACCGCTCTAAACAGAAGGATGGCCCGATGGCAAATTCTACTGTCTGAATTTGACATAACCTATGTGAATCAAAAGGCTGTAAAAGGGAGCGCGATAGCAGATTTTCTAGCTAGTAGAGCTCTGGATGATTATGAGCCTTTGAACTTCGATTTCCGAAATGAGGATCTGATTTATATGGCAACTGCTGAAGCAAACACACAAGAAAGCAATGCTTGGAAATTAAACTTTGATGGAGCCTCAAATGCTGTGGGCAACGGGATTGGGGCAGTCTTGGTATCTCTAGACGGGGATCATTATCCGTTCACTAGTAAGCTAGATTTTGATTGTACAAATAACATGGCAGAATATGAAGCATGTATCATGGGAATCCGTGCGGCTATGGAACGTAAAATCAAGGTACTTGAGGTATGTGGGGATTCGGCACTGGTAATTTATCAGCTCAAAGGCGAATGGGAAATAAGAGATCCCAAGTTGATTAGTTATCGAAAGCTAGTCCTAGAATTGATTGAGGAGTTTGACGACATCACTTTTTGTTATCTCCCACGAGACGAGATCAGATGGCCGGCGCTTTGGCTACATTGGCTTCCATGATCAAAGTAAATAAACAAGAGGATGTGAAGCCTATCCAAATGAGCATTTATGATGCTCCAGCCCACTGTTATAACGTTGACGAGGAAGAGGAAAAAGACGACAACCCTTGGTATCAGGACATATTGTGATACGTGAAAAATCGCGAATACTCAAACCAAGCAACTGAGAATGACAAGAGAACGATGAGGAGACTGGCTAGTGACTACGTCTTAGATGGAGAGATCCTGTATAAAAGAGGAAAGGATCAGGTGCTGTTAAGATGTGTGGACGCTATGGAGGCCAAGCAAATCTTGGAAGAAGTCCATGATGGTGTTTGTGGAACACACGCTAACAGTTTCACAATGGTCAGACAAATCATGAGATTCAGATATTATTGGTCTACCATGGAAGGAGACTGCATCAAATATGCTAAGAAGCGCCATAAATGCCAGATTTACGGAGACAAAATTCATGTGCCTCCTTCACCTCTTCACGTCATGACTTTCCCATGGCCTTTCTCCATGTGGGGCATGGACGTCATTAGGCCGATATCGCCGAAGGCTTCAAACGGACATCATTTCATTTTTCTAGTGATTGACTACTTTACTAAGTGGGTAGAAGCTACTTCTTACGCCAATGTCACGAAGGTAGTCGTCAGTAAGTTTCTAAAGAAGGAAATCATATGTCGATATGGAATGCCCGAAAGGATTATATCTGACAACGCATTGAACTTGAATAATAGCACGATAGCAGAGGTCTATAGTCAATTCAAGATCAAGCACCATAACTCATCACCATATCATCCAAAAATGAATGGCGCGGTGGAGGCGGCCAATAAGAATATCAAGAAGATTGTGGGGAAAATGACTGAGACCTATAAAGATTGGCACGAGAAGTTACCATTCACTCTCTATGCTTATCGAACGTCTGTCAGAACTTCCACCGGGGCAACACCATTCTCTTTGGTTTATGGAATGGAGGCAGTGCTACCAATCGAGGTTGAAATTCCCTCTCTTCGAGTTTTATCAGAACTAAAGTTAGACGAAGCAGAATGGGTCCAATCCCGATATGACCAGCTGAACTTAATTGAAGAAAATAGGCTAAAAGCTATCCTTCATGGTCAAATGTACCAAAAGCGAATGATACGAGTTTACAATAAGAAAGTTCATCCCACGAACTTCCTTGAAGGGGACTTGGTACTGAAGAAGATTCTTCCCATACAAAAAGACTTTAGAGGAAAGTGGATGCCAAACTGGGAAGGACCTTATGTAGTAAAGAAAGCCTTTTCGGGAGGGGCATTAATTTTAACCAAGATGGATGGAAAAAGCTTCGCCAATCCTGTGAATTCAGATTCAGTAAAAAAGTAATTTGCCTAAAAAAATAAAAAAAAGGGAGAGGCCAATGTGAAAACTCGCAAAGGGCGCCTTGAGACCAAAAGGGGTTTTGAATTGAAAACCCAGGAATGGGCAGTTCAAATTTTTTATCAAAGATGAGGTATACGGTAGTCTTATCATCTCCGAGTTAATAAGAATGAGAGATGCTACATCTTAGGGCATCAACTAAGTCTTTTAGGACTTCTAAACACATGTCAAGTTCAAAAGGGTCCTCAAGAAGTTTGGGGCAGAGAAGCTCATGCTACGATATCTGGGGCACCTATTTTCATTTTTTGTTTTTTTATTTTGACAAAATACGCCATCTTGATTAATTTATTCTCATTTTGTATCTTAGAAAAATTTGCTATCTTGATTAATTTGTTTATTTAGAGCTTCGCTCTCAACAAATTTCCATCTTATCCATTGTGATAATCTTTTTCATCTTATTCATCTCGTATTTCAGCAAAATTTGCTATCTTGATTGATTTGTTTATTTCGAGCTTTGCTCTCGAAAAAATTTCATCTTGTCTATTTTGATAATCTATTTCAAGCATTTTTCACTGAAATAACGATTAATGGACTGATAATATTTAAGCAGAAGGAGTTTTGCATATTACTCTGAAAGCTTCTAAATAGTACGATGACCTGAAACAGGGATATTGTTTAGAACTAACCGAATTAAGGGTTAGAAGCATTGGAGAAAGAATAGTTTAAATTGAGACTATTTCTTTGAATCTTCTGTCGAAGATACTTGCTGAACGAGAAAACATCAGTGATAGAACCTTGATGAACAACGAGGAACGACAACCCAAACATTAAAAAGGGATCATTCTCATGACATTCTACATTCATGCAAATATCATTCATACACATCTACTTAGGAGCATTTGATTTATTCTGATCATGTCATCCTAAACACTAGGAATAAATAGGTCCATAAAATGAATTTTACAGGTCATGTTCCCCAGAGAACAGATCAAAGAAACAAATCCTATACCCCTGAAGTTGCAGTAGGATGGATTGAAGTCATTAAAGCAGGTCCTGTCTTCCTATATTGGTAGGAAGTGGATCGAAGATGCAATCTTGTCTTCCCATACTGGTGGCGAAGTAGATCGAAGAAAATAGATCTTATCTCCCTAAGTAGTAGTGGAGCAGATCACCTCAAGTCTTATCTCCCTAAGCAGTAGTGGAGCAGACAGAACCACAGATCTTATCTCCCTAAGCAGTAGTGGAGCAGATCGCATCAAGTCTTATCTCTCTAAGTAGTAATGGAGCAGACAGAACCACAAATCTTATCTCCCTAAGCAGTAGTGGAGTAGATCGCATCAAGTCTTATCTCCCTAAGCAGTAGTAGAGCAGACAAAACCACAGATCTTATCTCCCTAAGCAGTAGTGGAGCAGATCGCCTCAAGTCTTATCTCCCTAAGCAGTAGTGGAGCAGACAGAACCACAGATCTTATCTCCCTAAGCAGTAGCGAAACAAATCGCATCAAGTCTTATCTCCCTAAGTAGTAGTGGAGCGGACAGAACCACAGATCTTATCTCCCTAAGTAGTAGTGACGCAGATCGCCTCAAGTCTTATCTCCCTAAGCAGTAGTGGAGCAGACAGAACCACAGATTTTATCTCCTTAAGCAGTAATGGAGCAGATCGCATCAAGTCTTATCTCCCTAAGCAGTAGCGGAGCAGACTATAGATAGCAAATCTTATCAAGTTGAACCTTATCGCCCTGAAGCCGCAGCAGAGCAGACGAAAGAAACCAATTCTATCTCCCTGAAGTTACAGTAGAGCGGATTAAAACCAAATCTCATCCCCATGGAGTCGCAGCAGAGTAGATTGAAGCCATATCTCTTTAAAGATGCCGTGAAGTGGATCAAAGTGACAAGACACAGTGGACATGAATGAGGCTACTTGAAGAAGAAAGGCACCATGAAGTCAAGACTCGGCGAGACCGGGCAAAATTGGTCTTTCTTAGTCTTTGCTCTATTCTCGTTACACGACAATGAGCAAAGAGGGGCAGCTGTAGAGCCCAAATTTTGCCCGGGGCCCAATGGAACCCAAAACAAACCAAATTAATAAAACATTCACAATCCATTTTACAAAAAATAAACCCAAAATTAACAGCCCATTACTAAACCAGCCCAAATAAAATACCCTAGGCCCAAATCAACCGCAGCCCACAACAAAAATATTTAGTAGCAGCAAACCCTAGCCCCCAAGCCTCCAAGCGACGCATGCTGCCAGGCTCCCTCATGCACGCCTCTGACCAGCCGCCACTCACATGCCCACTGGAACCACTGTTCGCCTATCACCGACCTCTGACACTTGCAAAATAAGCCTCACACAACAGAGGAGTACAAAGAAGTAAAGAGCAAAAGAACAAAAAAAGAGAGATCAAATGATTGTAATATGGCTATAAATGCCAAAGTATTCTCGTTGTACTCTTTTTTTTTTACGAACGCTCATCAGAAAAATCAGAAATAGAACAAAATTTTTTAAAGGTTGAATCTAATTATTTTCGTTTCGTTTTTCTGTTCTCGTTTTGTTTTTTATTTATTCATTTCTTTTACAAGTTAGTTTTAACAAATAATTAATAATAAAAAGAAAAAGAAGTACCTGGAACCGCCGCGTGGCTCCGTCGATGGAGGTCCATCCGTCGTCATCGGGGTCGGGCTAAAAGGAGTGGTTAGATTTCTCCTCTTTCTCTCTTGGCTTCTCATTATTGGTTTCATCCACTGGATTTAAAAAGGGGCTGAAGGCCCCATATTTTGTCACCACTTGTCGTCCATGGTGGCGGTGCGATCAGAGAAGTGGGAAAGGGGGGTCGGCAGTGTGGTTCCAAGGCTAAGCCTGGAACCCTAGCAGAGAAAAGGAATTTCCCTTTTATTTCTTCTTGTGTTTCTCTGCAGAAAATGTAACAGCAAAAAAACAAACTGTTTTAGCTTTTATGGCAAATTTAAAACAGCGTCGTTGGAAGGGAGGAGGCCTGCGCATTCTTGTCCTAATGGGTAATTTGCGCCTTTGGTCCCTCCAGTTCTGCGGCTCATTCAATGCAGCCTTTTATTTCACTTAATTTTGGCCACATAATTTGGCGCTTGTTCCAATCTGTTCCTGCGCAAAATGGTGCGCACGGAAATGGGAATAATTCCTTCTTTAGCCCCCACGCCTTTGCGCGTATTTTATTTTAGTCCCTCAATCGATTCCTTTTTGTTCTCTTTAAAAATCTGCCCTAAAATGTTACGCGGATCACGATTTGGTCCCAGGCAGTTTTATTTATAATTCTGTTTTTTTATTTTTTATTATTATTTTTATTGACGTCATCTATTTGTTGTCAGTGTATTATTATTTCTTCAACATTTTATAATGAAAATCACTTTTAAATAGATTAGTCACTGTCTATTATTCTTTTATTATTGTGCTTGTTTCTTGTACATTTTTTTCATTTTGTCATTTCTTTTAATTATTAGATTCTTCATATTATTTTATTCTTTCTAATTTTTATGTGCTGCATTTTTATGTTACTTCATTTATTCTAGTTGCAATTTAACTACCCTGTCACACCATCATCATTATATTCCATTATTTACGTTTAAATATTTCATTCATAAATTATTTTGCATCATTGCATTAGTGTTGTATTACACAATATGTCTAATAAGGAAATATTTGTTCTCTTCCATGCGATACCTACGTTCTATCAAGTATCATGTTAGTTCGTATTAGAATTCAAAAAGAAAGTTTTAAACAAGACAATGTTTTGCGTTTTGGGAATTCGAGAAATTGTACCCTAACTTACTGGGTCTCAATTTTCTCGTTAAACCCAAATAGCAAAATATCCTTTTAAATTTCCAAACACATAAAATTTTGAAAATAAAGGAAATATTCCGTATTTAGAAAATTCGAGAAATCGTGCCCTAACTTACTAGGCTTCGATTTTTCTCGCGTTGATTCTAAGTAACTGAATATTCTTTTAAAATTAAAATAAATGAGGTTTAAATAAAAAGAGAAATGCAAACTTACTCTCAAAATATGAGATGTCGGGTCCTAACTTACTTGGTGTGACATCTTGTTACTTTGAGATAAGGAGGCATTTCCCATTTTTGATTTAATTAAAGCATTTTAAAATCAACATGATAAAGAGGGATCATAATTTTAAATTCTTTTCGAGTTTTTAATTTTCGACACTAAGACATTAAGTAACCAATTAGGTACCAATTTTGGGTGTTACGAGGGTGCTCATCCTTCCTCGTACGTAATCGACTCCTGAACCTATTTCTTTGATTTTCGCAGACCGAATGTATTTTTAATAAATCTAAATCGTTTATTAAAAACAACCGTTTTATGAGGTGACCCGATCACACCTCATCAAAAATGGATTGGTGGCGACTCCTGTTTTCGTTTTTATTTTCAAAATCCAAATCGACCCCATTTTATCAAAAAAAATGGTGTCAACACCGGTGTTAATTTCCAATATCCGTAGCCAAATAGGGTGCACGCCCTCTTACCGCCAGGCTTGGATAGCTAAGCAAAAGACGTTGGAGAAGATGCATAGTGGGTGGGACGCTTCATATAATGAAATATGGCAGTGGTGTCAAATACTAGAGAGATACGTCCTAGGTGCCATCACAGACCTTGAAACGGAACATGCGTACTACAACGACAGATTGCTACGTGGATGCCAAGTGTTCAAACGCCTGTTTTGGACCTTTAAGCAATGCTGAGACGCATTTCCATACTGTAAGTCGTTGGTACAAATTGACGGTACCTTTATGTTCGATAGGTATACTCATCGGCTATTGCTTGTAGTGGCACAGGATGATGGTGGGAGAATTCTTCTAATTGCATTTGCAATAACACCGGGGGAGTCGTCTGATGACTAGGATTTCTTTCTCTCTAGGTTAAGGAGGCATGTGTGTCCCCAACCTGATATCTGTGTTATTTCAGATCGGTGCACTGGTATACTAGCTGCATTTGATTGACAGGGAAGCTTATGGCAGCGCACACACCATAGATATTGCCCAAGACACGTTGCTTCGAACTACTACAGACAATATCCATCTAAGAGCGAACGACGACAAGTGACCAACATGGGTATTTAGTCTATATCTATGTTATTTCGTTTGCCAATTTGAATTAGTTTTATTGGTAGAAGTGGTATAAATTATTCGCTATGATCTTATATTGGCAGGGTATGAAATAAATAAAGATCGTTTTCATGAGATGTTGGCAATTTTACGTTCAATTAACGGAGAAGGGGCGGACTACCTTTGTAACATACGTTTCGAACAGTGGGCACAATCATACGACGACGGCCTACGGTATGGCCATATGACATCGAACCTGGCTGAATGCATCAATTCTGTTCTTAAAGGAACGCGCCATCTACCGATAACATCGGTTGTGCGAGAGACATATTTTCGTTTGGCGGCGTTATTTTCAAAGCGAGCAGTAAGTTATGCAGGCCAGATGCAGGGAGGACATGTATGGTGCAGTAAGGTAGTTCAAGAAATTAACAAGGCCAAGGCGAGGGCAAACACCATGCACATAGTGTGTCACGATCAAGACAATTTATGGTTTCGCGTGACAAAATTTGAAGACCACACCAAGGTGTTGTTGGCGGGCAATATCGTGTACACTTGCGAAATAGGACTTGTGACTGTGGGATGTTTGATGCACTTCGTTATCCATGCCCGCATGTTATTGTAGCTTGTCAGAATCTCCGTCTGGATCCGATGAGTTATGTGGATGAAGTGTACAAATTAGAAAATATGTACAACATCTGGAGACACGTTTTCCCATTGGTCCCAGATGAACGTAAGTGACCGTCCGTATCTCTTGCTCCTTTTAAGCTGTTACCGGATAGAGAATTACGTCGCAAACCAAATGATCGACCTTGCTTGACTAGAATACGTAGCAATATGGATATCTGAGAAACAGCCAGTCAAACGAAGTTGTGCGTATGGTGTAGGAATCCAGGCCATACAAGTCGATCATGCCCTAATCGCAAAAGTTGAATGTAATTATGTGAAAGTAAAATTATTAATTTAGTTTAGGGTTTTTAATTAAATTAGGTTAGGTTTTTAAGTTTAGGGTTTATGGTTTTTAATTAAATTAGGTTAGGGTTTTTAATTTAATTAGGTTAGAGTTTTTAAGTTAATTAGGTTAGGGTTTTTAAGTTAAGGGGGTTAGGGTTTTTAAATTTAGGGTTTAAGGTTTTTAATTAAATTAGGTTAGGGTTTTTAAGTTTAGGGTTTAGTGTTTTTAATTAAATTAGGTTAGGGTTTTTAATTTAATTAGGTTAGGGTTTTTAAGTTAAAGGGTTAGGGTTTTTAAGTTTAAGGTTTAGGGTTTTTAATTTAATTAGGTTAGGGTTTTTAATTTAATTAGGTTAAGGTTTTTAAGTTTAGGGTTTAGGGTTTTTAATTAAATTAGGTTAGGGTTTTTAATTTAATTAGGTTAAGGTTTTTAAGTTTAGGGTTTAAGGTTTTTAATTAAATTAGGTTAGGGTTTTTAAGTTTAGGGTTTAGGGTTTTTAATTAAATTAGGTTAGGGTTTATAATTTAATTAGGTTAGGGTTCTTAATTTAATTAGGTTAGGGTTTTTAAGTTAAGGGGGTTAGGGTTTTTAAGTTTAGAGTTTAAGGTTTTTAATTAAATTAGGTTAGGGTTTTTAATTTAAGGGTATTAATGGTTAGTAGAATTCTCAAATAATATAAAAAATTTCTATTTTATTACATCAAATAAATTTCTATTTATTACATCAAATAATATCAAATATTCAAAATATTTATACAAATAAAATTAAATACGACAATCAATGTCTATGCCCAGGGGATTTAGTGCCACATGGCGGCCGTCGACGGTTATGGGCTGGATTCCTCATTTCTCTAGCTTCCGGCGGCGGTTATTGTTCCTCCGGCGGGGATTCTGGTTCTTCCGGTACGGCATCTGGTTGTCAGACTTAGGATGATGATCCACCTTCAAAGAATAGTGTATGTGGAGGTGTTTGCATCACGAATGGCGACGGTGTTTGAAACCCATACATTGGTGGGGATTGGTAAAAATGAGAGCTCCCCGACAGCCCCTCTTGCGATCCCTCATGCGCTGCTGGCCTATACATCAGCGGTCCACTACATAACAGGAAATAGAGCTGAACCGGGCATTTGGCTCTAACCTGCCATAAGACTCGGAAAATACGGCTTGCCATAGATCCTAAACCATGGTATGTATTCTGGAACGCACGCTAACTCCGGAACGATGATTGGTTCCCGAGTAGGTATATATTCATATCAATCTTCCCACATTTCCATGTACTCGGACCAGTATCTCGTCCAATCCGTATTCAATTGCCATCGGTTGTCTACATCCAAACTGTCATAGCACTCTGTCTGTCTAGTGCGGCTCCACGGTTGGGTAGTTGATCAACACGACTTTCACGTGCCAAGCTTGTGGATTTTGTAAGAACTCTTCCGGGATTACTGCCCGAATTGCCGGATCCTCGTATGGTGTCCATTGAAACTATATGAACATGATAGAAATATTAGTTATATACATAATACTAAATACTAAATACTAAATATCAATCGACTAGCGAATGTATGGAAATATCTATTTTATTTAAAACTTACTTGTGCTTCCGATCGTTGGTCCAATAGAAGCCGTATATCTTCAAGAGAGGACGGTAATCGAGCATGACTTGCCGGATGATTCCACCTAATTAAATAAATTTTTAGCATACTTTTATTTTTAAAAATCTACATAATAATTGTAAAATCTAATTTAAAATTTACCTCGTTATGAGTGGGAATGTATATGGGTGGTCCACTCGAGGACGTAGAAATGGAAAGCGAAACCGTGCCCACGACTGCAGTAGTGACAGGCAACCTCCGATTTTTGCTCTCCTCGGTCACGTCGCCCCATACATCTCCCGATATAACGTTGCCAAGACGGCAGACCCCCAACTCAATTCACCGGCTGCTCTAAAATCAACGAGTTTCAACAGTCATCTTAGATGTACGCGGCTCCATGACGTGTCGAAAATCAGATAACCTCCAATTAATTGAAGAATATATGCTCGAACATATCGGATTCTTTCAATTTCGGTTGAATCTTCATCCGGATCAGGGAATGTGTCACGTAACCAGCCCATCTTGATCTTACCTCCCTCCATTTTCTCCGGAATAGCGCCCAAAAGTTCGTAGCACACTGCCCCCTAATCGCTAGATTGGGCAGACCCGATGACTGGGCTCCCGTCCACCGGCAATCCTAATTGCAGACTGACATCTTCTAGAGTGATAGTGCACTCTCCACATGGAAGATGGAATGTGTGCGTCTCGGGTCTCCACCTCTCGATCAACGTACTGATTAGTTTCGGGTCCACCTTGCATCCCCGGCCTACCGTCGCCACGTGCCAAAAACCCGCTTCCCACAGGTAGTTCTCTACCAACGGTGATGGAAGAGCATGCATATTCTGGATATTGCATTCCAATACCCGATCTATAGACTTTTATAACAAATAAAAAATTAATAATTATCTAAAAATGCATAAATAAAAAATTCTTAAATAATATTTTAAATTTAAATTTAATACTTACTATTTTTATTTGTTCCACCGATATGTGATGCTTATGAAGACGAGTCAATTCTCCGGCCATTGCTAAAATCGTACAAATTTTTACGATTTAAAAAAATTAAAAAAATATTTTTAAAATTATTTAAAAAAAGGGAGTTAAGAGAAACTTAAGAGGAACTTAAGAGTAACTTAAGAGAATTTTTGAAGGAAATTGAGAGGAAATTGAGAGGAAATTTGAGAGAGGATTAGTTTGTGAAAAAAAAAGGGGTGGGGGGTATTTATAGTTTTTTTTTACCGTTGGGGGGGCAACGGTCAAATTTTTGACCGTTGGAGCACTGTTCACGCGCGGGTCAAATCGCATCCCCTGACATCGCGCTGACGTGGACACGATTTGCCGGAAAATGGACCATTCCGGTAAATAATTAAATAATGGGCCTATTTCGGTAATTTAAAAAAAAAGGGCTTTTTTTGGTAAAATGCCCATTGGTTTAGTTTGGCCGGATTTTTTAGATTTTTTGAACTGTCAATCATAATTTGGTTTGGTTGTCAATTTTTCCATATTATTTTTTTGTTTTAATTTTTAGACTTATTTTGATAAATGAGCTTTGTTTTGTGGTTTTTAAATATTATTTGACAAAATTTCAAAACCTTTTTCATAAATATTTTTACAAAACAATAATTTTTAGGAATATTTAAATTATTTGAACTATTTTAAATATAAAATATTTATTTTTATATCATAAAAATTAAAATTAATTATATATTAAATAAAAATAAAATTTAATTTGATTTTGGGTAACCATAAGTTTTAAACTTACATTTCATAAACCGTCTAAATACCTTAAAATTTTACTGTATTTTCAATTTCATCCAGCAGTAATGGAAACCAATGTATTTGATCTGAGCATTAATGGTTTTGTTCAGTGGGTTTCACTATTCTTTTCCTAAGATTTTGCTAGTTAAAATTATTATAAAAGAGAAAAGGGAAACGAAAAGAAATTCAGAAATATGTTGATTTTTAGAAAGTTTTGGAAAAATATACAAGAAAGAAAATTAAGAGTATTTTTGAAACAAAAAGGCTAAATCCTGAGACTCTTTATCCTATTGAAACAATCCTATTTACACAAATAACTAAAACATTTAATATATTTAGACAAATAGATTATAATTTTTTAAGAACTATAGGAATATTATAAAAAATATAAAAAAAATGCAGAAAAACTAGAAAATTATTAAAAATCATAAAAATTAAATAAATCTACGAAAATATTTAATAACTAGAAAAATATTAAAAACATTAAAATTTGTAAAATCCAATATTTCCCCATTTCCAAACTAATTACCATCATTAACAATACAATAGTGTGGTCAATGATAATGATAAGTGTTATCACTAACAATAGCAGTGCTGACATTTTTAGCTCAATTTTCGCCATTTTCTTCTATGATTTCTCTATATGTTTTGGTTGATAACCATAATAAAACGATAACAGTGTAGACTGTTTTGAGATGCAAATTAAGGGTTGAGAGGGCAAATAATAATTGAGGTTATATATGTATAGAATTGTAGATATTTTGATAATAATTATTTGTAAGTTTATTCCTTTATTGTTATTTTAATAATTTTTATTTTTAATGAATTTTTATGGTTTGTTATAATTTTTAAGTATTTTTAACAAATTATAAAAGAAAAATATCTAATTTAGTAACGTGGCACGTGACAAAAAAGATAAACATTATAACGGTTACAATTAATGGTCAAATAGTCTAATTAACAACAAAATTAACATCTGGGAGTTTAATTAAATACATTTTTTTCTTATTTGAACTGTGCTTAAAATTTATAACAACAAAATAATATCATGAGAAGCATGTAAAATAAAAATATTTTATACTATGATTGTTGAGTACATCCCCACATATAAAAAATAAAATTAAGGGTAAGATACATTCAGATTCACTTCAATTTTAACACGTTTTTTTATTTTATTATTTAGAATTCTTTTTATTAATTTGATTCCTCTTGGTAATTCAATTTCGTTTTGTAATCATTCTATACTTAAAATGCTTTAGTTACTAGACATAATTGCTAATGTAATCTTCTTTTAATTGATATAATGATTATTTTAATCCTTAACATTTTATTAAATTTTTTATTTTAATTATAAAATTTTAAACTTTGGTTTTAATTGTAAAATTTTAATAAATTTATCGTATATCCTATCAATTTAATTCTAATCTTAAAAATTTAAAAAAAACACAAAAAAATCAATATATATTTTAAATTTAAAATATAAGAATGCATGATGATTGTTTTTGATATTTTATATATAAAAATTACAGGGTCCTTTTCAAGTGTCACCGTAATTGAATCCACCATCGGATCTTCAATCAGAGGCCACCAAAATGAGGAACTCTTTCTCCTCTACCCTTCTCTCGATTTGGATGTTTCAAAAACATCTCAAAAAATCCTTAAATCGACAATAAAGCTTTGAACTTTTTCAATTCTGATTTTCATTGATGACCGTTAGATCGACCTAAGCCAAGGATATATTCTTCGCCTGGTAATATCCTTGCTGACTGTTCAGATCGTTGAGGCGTCGTCCCAAACCCTTGGGACTAGATAACCTGAAATAAAGCTTTGAGTTTTTTTTTTTAGTTTGTGCTTTGTGTGGGTTTATTGTAGCTTTTGTTAGGTTTCAGTTGTGTGGAATTGATGGTGGCTATGGTTGTTGATACAAGTTTTGACAGTGGTTGTGTAATGGTTTATGGAGAAGGGAGAGGCTCTATGGTAATGGTGTTGGATAAGATGGTGGTTTGTGAATAACCAAGAGCCCAGAGGGAGTGTGAGTTCAAGAGAGGTAGGTAGCTTGAGGCCTAGTGATTGATTGATTGATGGACAATGGTCGAATGGTGCTTGGTGTGTGCTTATTGGTAGTAGTGGTTGGATTGGAGTTGTGTAATGGTGTAGTGATTTCGGTTGTGGGCTTTGGATTGTTGGGTGGCTGGTGAGAGTTGAAAATGGTGAAGGCGGGAGGCTGTGTTGATGGTAGTGATTAGTGGAGCTGTGTGAGGTTGAGGGATTTAGTAACATCAAAAGTTGGTCCTTGAGCCCTCCAGGTCGTTCGATGGTGATTTTTTGTAATTTTTTTTATTTTTAAATATGTTATAATATGTATTTTTATATTATTTTTTTGAAATTTTATATATAAAATATATATTACAATTTTATGTATTTTTTATTTTGAATTTTTAAAAATATAAAAGTTTGAATTTTTAGGATTATGACTAAATTGATAGAATATGTAAACATTGTGAGATAAAATTGTTAACTTTTTTAGAATTAAGACCAAATTAACAGAGCATTTAAAATGTTAAAGGCTAAAATTTTTATTATACCAATTAAAAGAAGGCCACATCAGCATTTTCTTCTTACGATTATGTTGGAAAAATTTCGGTTTGAAAACATTTTTCTTGTATAGCAGGAAATTAAAAGTTTGAAAACTGACTCGATTTGTAATATTTATAGCAATAAACCTTAACCGAATTCGTACATGTGTTTTCGACTTAGAGAACGTTCATTCTCCGTTATTCTCATACCACGAATTGTTTTGAGTGTGGGCTTGAACCAATTGAATCGAAACACAGAACTAGAAAATGTTTTCTCTCATTTTGGGATGAAAACGAAGATTCTCTTTTCTTAATAGAAATCGGTAGAATTGTTATTCTAAAAAACTATATGAAATAGTTGAGAATAAATTCTCTCTATTTTTCAGAAGAATAAAAATATCTCAAAGTTGTGTTAATAACTTTACCGATGTCATCTATTTATAAGAAGAGAAGGTAGAATCCTTGTTGAGTTGTAATGGTTTATTTCAAATAGAAAAACAACATTCTACTTAGAATAGGACTAGGGTGGATGACACACCCTAGTATTCCTACTAGGGTTGCCATCCCCTTAATGTCCATGAGGGGTTTTTGGGCCTCTCTCACATCGGGTCCAATTACAAGTACTTTCTAGGCCTTTTTGACATAATACTCTATAATTTGATCTAATCTGATTCAATTTTTCTATTTCCCAAAATAAAATAATATTTATATATAAAATAATTTTTTCATCCCTATTTTACCCCCAACAAAATTTTGATAATTTTACCCCTGATAAAATTTTAACGATTTTACTCATGGTAAAATTTCGAGAAAATATGTTCAATATTTCACACCTCAACGTGTTCACTATGACCGAATGGTTTATTTTCATTTTCAGGTTTCAAAATAGTCCAAAAACATAAGCTCATTCTTCCGATCATTTTTAAGTAATTCATATAGGATTGCAAATGAATCATTTCCATTTTCATTTTTATTTCCATTTCCATTTTTAGAAACATACATTCATTTCCAAATGATTCCATTTTGGAGAAAACCATAATCATTCTTGAATGTTTCTCATTTCTCTTTTCCTATTCATTCCGTTCATTTTTATTCAAACATGCAATTCATTTCTAGTTTCAACGAGTTAGCGGAGAGACCGATTGGACATATGTAGTTGAGGCTTAAATGATTTATAATTAAGTTCTGGCTTTTCACCTATTAATTATAAACTCATTTAGTCATGAAGTCATTCCACTATAGTATCATAACTAAGCTCTCCTCAATGACATACCATTACGAAAACAACTATTCAGTGCTCGTACAATGACATTGTCATAAATGTATTACCCTCATAGGATATCCTTGATCTCTTTAAGATAATATCCGTTTTCCCAATATGATCATATTTTATCTCATGGTAATCATTACATCTTCCTTCATGAAAATTCAATCAGTATCAAATAGTGATCAAGTCATTCATCACAAAGATGGACGACCCAAGGCCACGTTTACTTTACATCAACCATGTAATGCCAATAATAGAATATCATTTACCCATTTTTGGGGGTATGAATTCCATTTTTTTAAATGACACTGCATACTACAGAAGTCGTACACCTAACACACTAGCTTTCGATTCCTTATCTATTTGAACTTAGGCTTTTACTTACATCAAAGTGTATGAGTCATGCATACATAGTCCACCATCTATTCAGGATTTAGGTATGCCACACTATGAATGTCACAAGTGAATAAATCCATAAAGAGATTCAAGATCTATTATGCTTAGGTCATGTCTGATGTACTATCAGTCTAGTCAGCCACATCGATGTCTCCATCTTCTGGGAGTCATCCGCTCAGATGCCCAAGACCTGACATATGTCCAATTGGACTTGATAGATGACATATTAGTCTTTTAATCGATTTGCTCATTTTCGATTAGAATAATGACATGTTCAGGTTTTTCTACTAATAAAAGTTACCTTTCTGTACTACGATCTGACCACGTAATACCGCTTAGTATTAGTTAAACATTTAGAAAACCAATGAGCAACATTTGCTTACATTTTTCTTTGCGTGCAAAAACCATTTGAGGATAATAATACAAAATATATTAATTTAATTCATGAATAATTTTATTAATTAATCTGTTCAAAAAAAATTAAAAGTGTACTTAGACAAAAATACTACACTTAGGGCACTAGATCCAATAGTGCACACGCCCAGATATCTATTTTACAGTAGGGTTGGTAAGTTGTTATCAGGCGAATCCAGGACCAAGACATTAGCAGATAGCTAAGCATATACTCAAGTATTTACAGAGAATGAGGGATTATATTCTTGTGTATTCCGGAGGAGATCTTACTCCTATTGAATATACTGATTTTGACTTTCAAATGTGTCGGGATTCGAGGAAATCGACATTGAGTTGTGTTCTTTATCCTAGATAGTCGGTCCATAGTGTGTATAAATGTTAAGTAGGGTTGCATTGCTAACTTCATTATGGAGGGCCGAATATGAGGTATGGAAAGGTTATGACACTATAATAGTGCAAATATATCTAAAGTCAAAAACACCACATAAAGACAAAACAAATTGACACAAAGTATCATAAAGGAGACGGTAGTGTTTGATAGAATAGTGGATGTAATCAAAGATTGCATCTGAGGACAAACCCGAAAGATTTCTTTTTCCAAGACTGTACTAGTTAGAAAGTTCTTTGGGAAACATATGGAGGGACATAATTTTAATTGTTTTGGTATGCTTTGGTTAGTAATGGACTTAAAAGGTTTTATTTGATGAATTTTAATGCTTGAGATATGAATTAATAAGCATGTTGATAAGGGTTATGTTACTTATTTAACTTTGTTAGGTTCAGATGTATTGATTAATATGTCATAGGAATTTTTTATCATGCTTTATCTTCTCAAATTGATCCATTTGATATTTGTGTAAAGTTGTTATGTTTTGTATGTTAAATGGTGTTTAGAACATGAAATTTCACTTCCATAACTCATGAAAATGAAATAGTATTGTTTAAGGTTAAGATAGGTACATTTTGTTAAGTTTTGATTCACACAATAAGTTTCATCGTGACGTCCTCTATCTCAATGCCGTGACTTTCTTTTCCAACGTCACAACTAGGCCTTTTCACTTCGCAACCTCACCAAGTCCATAGGAATGCCGAGACGTCCCTTGTTTCCACATCAAAATTTCACCTACTACTGTTTCAACACTAAGTCCCAAATCATTTCTAAAGATTCACGAATGCCTTCATGGGTACGAATTGAGCTGGGGCACGTCAAATCAATGTATTTTAATTATCGATATTACTTTAATTCATGATTTTAGTTACTTTGGTGATTTTAATGTTCAACTAGGTTAAGGTACTTTGTAAAATGAATGAAATAGTATGAGTTGTTTAGGCAACATAATGTGATATCAACATTTAGATCAAACGATCGAATAGAGTGTGGGGTGTCGCAGATTTGTAAAATTATAGATCACATAACATTGAATATCCAAAAAAAATATTATGTGTATTTATTTAAAGAACATTTTAATCTCTTTTTTGTTAGTGAATTGTGGATGAATAATGAATTTAGAAATATATTACATGTATTAAAGATAGTGAAGATATAAGTATACGGATTATTGGTGCAAGTATTAAACTGTAAAGTATGTAAAAGCATTATGCGAAAAGTGTAAAAGTGATATGTGTGCATGATATTTGCCCAAGTAGAGATTAGAACTACTAGGATATTAGTGGCATGCCATTAAGGACTCTTAGCGCGCTCTCTGGTTATTACCACGTTAGTGCTCTTTGATTTTTGCACACTAGTGCTCTCTGTTTAGCACATTTGTGATCTCTGTATAGCACTTTAGTGCTCTCTGTTTACTAGTGCATAATAATGCACCTCTGTATCAGTTCCATATATCCTAAGTGTTCTGTTTAGTCTACTGGGCATCTTCTAAAAAGGTAAACAATTTTCTTTACAAGGTAAAGGTTTATCTCCGATTCATATTCGAAATAGTAAATTAGTAAAGTAAAGATGTAAGTTAAATATGTAAAATTCGGAGAGCACTAACGATTTATCTCCGATTCATGTTTGAATGTATTTGAGAAAGTATAAGAAAAACAATGACTATTAAGTTAAATATGTAAAAATAAATTGTGAAAGAAATAGTGAGAAAATCATGAAAATTTAAACTAAATGGTGAAATATGATACATGTATAAAAAGAGTAGTAATTTTTATAAGTTGATTTGAGGACTTAAGGACTAAATTGTGAAATAAGTAAAAAGTTACAAATGAATATGATAAATAAACAAAGAAACGAGATATTGGAAATTAATAATAGAATTTAAATATCATGAGTACTTACTAAGTCTTCACTGACTTAACGCGTTTATTTTCAACGTGTGGGTAAAATGATTTTGAATAATCGTAGTTGAGGTCGTGGATATCCATCTCATCACATCTCCAAGTGCTAAGAGGGTATGTTTCAAAATTTTGAATAGAATGACGTGTACTTAGGAAGATAAAGTGTGTTCCAAGTAGTAGGGACTAAAATATAAGTTATGAAAACTTTATTTTTTTTAATGTTCAAATATATTAGTGATTAGCCAAAACCACTTTGACACCAAATGTAATATTCCTATATCAGGTTTCTTGGGTCGAACCGAGTATAGGGGTGTTACAATTGAACCTAATGTTTGAGCTATGTTGATTACATGGTGAATATCTAGCCCATATGGAAGATCATTCTGCTTGGGAATACAAATATTGGTCATTGATTTGGAACAAATTTTCTCAAAGTAATCTATTGGATTATGGACCTTGGGTTGGATCATGATTCTGCTGATAAGCTGCCAAGAGTCCATATTTGCTTTATTTTTTATTATATTGTCTTACTCTTATGGTATTATTGTTTTAATGGGATTGAATTAGATCTTCAAATTTTAAGCAAGTCTTGAAATCAAAGTCTACATATTTGAGAGACTTACCTAGAAAATGTACAGAGAGTTAGGCCCTTAATTTGTTAGTGTGAGAATATTTTGTAAGAGTGTTCTTTGTTATTAAAACATTGTATTATGGTTTTACTTGTTGTGGTCAAAGGGGGTGGTCATAGTGGTGAGAGTATCGTTTCTTCAATGTGCAAGAATAAGGAAAACATTACATTGTGTGTGATTAAGTAGGTTCACTTTATAATTTTTTAAGAGAGTGCATATTTCTCACTAAGCTAGGTTACGCAGATGTAGGGAAACCTAATTGTGTAACCATCTATTTATGTCTTGTGTGGTTTCTATTTTTTTCATTTTGTGTAGGGAAAAGTGCCCACCGTCTCAGGCACCAATTTGGTTATGTAATTTCTGTTCTTAGCAATAGCCTTTTTTCTAACAATTGGTATCAGATTCTGCCACTTAAAGTAGTTAGTAAAGGTCTAGAGTGTTTCTAATATCTAAAAATAGAAGGTTCATCCCCATTAAGACCCCATATGCTTAAAGTTGGAAGTTATGCCTATTGAAAAGCACACATGAAGGCCTATATAAAGTCTATTGATGAGAAAGCATGGTGTGCAGTCCTAACTGGATGGGAAGCTCCCAAGATGGATGGTGAAAATTGATACGATCCAACCTCGGGTTTGATTTCGAGTCGTATTTGCGTTGCCCAATCATCGACGAGAAAGTATCGTTCCAATTAGCAAGTTGTTTTTAGTTGGGTAAGTATGGGAAATATCAATGGAAGTTAGGCTTAAAATTGGCTAAGTGTTGAAAATAGGTTCGGCTAACAAGGAATTAAAAGGAATTAAAAGAAAGTTGATAGGTTTTGGATGGAATGGTAAGAAATGGTTCTTAAGCAGCAAGAATGAACCAACATTAAGAAATACTGACCCGAGACTTATATGGCTTAAGTGGTTTTGGATAGATGAGATAAAACCTCGACCCACTATCTAGGAAGATAGGAACCTCGGTATGAAGATTTGAACGCCACACTATTGATGGTGATAAGTTCAGATTTAAAGAAAGAACTGGTTGACACTACTAGTTTTGTAGATAAGCCAACAAGTTTTCAAACGAAATTTGAGAGAAGCAAATCTCATAAAATGATATAATTATATTCAATCAAATGTCAAAAGTCTTTTTACAATTCACCTATTTATAATGCTAGAATAGACTAGCCAAATAGTCACAAGTATTCATCTTAATGTGCTAATTAAAAGCTGAAATAAAGTTCAAGTCTCTTGACATTCTTGAACCAAATAACTCCATCATTGAATTCATTTCAATTCAGCTGAATGAATGTCCTTAAATGCTTGAAAAATGACTCTTGAATTGTCCCTTGGCTAACCAAATAGAAACCAGCTCCTTAATTGTGTTTTGAATGCTTGATTTAATCTTTTGAAAGAGCAAAAACAGCTGGTAGATGAAAGGGTTGCTGCCTAATTTTAAAGGGTGTTATAATGCTCTTTAAAACTCCTTAAATGATGTATAAACCCCTTTGTAACAGCTCCTTCTTTTGTGTCCAAAAAACACTTGAAAAGTCACTTCAATTAAGTTGTAACAGCCTTGAAATGTAACGGTTGTAAGCTGAAGAGACACTTGCAATAAGACACATGCAATAAACACATTAAAATGAACTTATTAAACATATTTAAACACTAATTAAACATATCAAAAATAAATACTTAACTTAAATAAATGAACTAAACATATGCATCAATTATTCCAACAACTAGTTAATTAAAGAAGCAAAAATAAATAAACTTAAACTCATGCATCAATAAATAATCCTAGTAGCTAGATTAATTAAAAGCAACACTTATTAAATAAAGTTCAACAAAAAACACTTTTTAATTAAACTGAGATGAGTTGAATAATTTCCAGCAACTCATTTATTAAACTAAGATGCTTAAATGTATGGTTTGAAATGCAAACTAAATGAACAAATGAGTTACTTAATGCAAGACTTAATTTAATGATGCAGACTTAAACTAACATAGGAGTTACATAATGCATGTCATTATTTATGATGCATACTTAACTAGCATGGAAGTTACATAATGCATAACTTTATTAAATGCAGAACACATAAAGTGCAAGTCTAAAATTAAAAATATTCAAACTTATTAATTTAAATAAAACTATATTGAGGTAAAAAGTCCTTAAAAACATTGGCCCAATAATCAATCAGGCCTAAGAGATGTTTCATCTTGCACTTGGGCCCTTCAAGTGGACGGTTTAAGGGTATTAAATTAAGAAATTTAAGTTAATTTTAAGGGTAAAATAGGAAATTAAAGTACAAAAAAATTAAACAAAAGTGAGAGGTTTTCATCTACCTCTTGTATTAGCCGAATTTTAAAGAAAAGAGAAGCCATTGAAGGAGCTTACTTTCTGTTAGGTTTCTCCTTTGCATGATAGGTAATTTTTATCCATTTTTATGTTTTTGAGATAGTTGCAACTAAGTCCACTAACCCGGGTGTTAAATTATGAATTTGTTAAATGTTCATACTTGTGCCATTGTTGAAATTGTAAGATTCTTGAAGTTTCATGATAGATTTATAAGTTTGATAGCTAAATAGGATTAATTTTTAAAGTGATTTTTAATGAGTTTGATGTTTAAAGATTTATTTGTTAAAGTTGTAAAATCTCATGAAATTATTGTGAATTCGATAAATGTATGGGATGTTCATGGAATATGGGAAATTTAGTTAGCATAAATTAAACTTAGTTGTGTCTAATTTGGTAGTTTAAGGTTTAAGGACTAAAGTGTATAAAAAGAAAAGTTTAGGGGTAAAATTATAAATATGTTTAAAAGGAATTCATTGTATAAATTGAGTATTTATGAGGTTTAAATGGATTAAATTAAATTAAATTATATTATATTCTAGATCAAGAATCTCAACATGTGGAGGACGTACGAGGAAAATGAAAGATCGTCGATTAGTGCCTATTAGTTGAATCACTCAATGGGTAAGTTTCTATTGATGTATTTGGTGTTATAATTTGATATAAATGTTTTTAATTATATCTATTTGTATTTGGTTGATAATGTAGTAAAGAATTTGATTTACAAGAAATAGAAATGAAATTTTTTGAAATGATTTTGATGGATCGAGTAAAAGTTTCATACATGAGATTTCTATCAGAATATTTGTTATGGACTGAGCTCCTGCATGTGTTGCGGACTTGGATTTACATGTGACTTGGATTGAGCCTAGACTGGTAATCTGTTGTCATTTTACATGTATACCTAGCTCTGGCCAAGCTAGTTTATCTGTGTTGTCATTAGTTTAGCCCGAACAGGTAACCTGAGACAATTATTTCTGTATCTTATTAGCTTTTATGAGCATTATCTGTTCTAGACTCATGTAATGCGTAATTTTACAAAGATCCATCGGAATAATAAAATTTGATTTACATAGAAATTGTCTCAATAAATTATAACAAGTTAGGATTTCTGAGTAATTCATGTGTTTATATGTTACTGACCTTGAAGTTTTGAATTGTGTTGTAACAAAGTTGAAGTTCAATGGATTATTTGCTTTTAGCTGTTTAATTAATGTAGTAAGTAATGAACCGATTGTGGTAGCTTACTAAGTATTTCTTATACTTACTTTGGTTATTATTTCTCTATAGATTTTAAACTATTGGATCGTGTTGGTCGGATCACTGGAGCTTACACCTATCTTCGTCTCTTTTCGGTAGTTTTTGAAGTCTCGATCTATGGTTGATCATGCCATGTAAATAGGGTGTTTGTTTTGTAAGAATATGGATCCTTATGTAAGAATATGGATCCTTATGTTTGGTTATATCCTTTTCGGTATTTCTTATACTTACTTTGGTTATATGTTTTGGTACCTTGTGTTGTAATGGATCCTTATACAAGTTTAGTGCTAATAAATATATTGCAAGTTTGATCTTTTGGTCATATATAGTATAACTCATATGTTTTGGTATTTAATGGTTAAATGGATGGATTGATGAGTGAAATTGTGATAGATGAATGTGATTTTGTTTAGGTGTTTGAATTGTGGTGTCAACAAAGGCACATTGGTTGGGCACTTAAGATGAATGTTTTGGCATGTTTTAGACTTGTTAAATGTGTTTTTAAGATATGGAATTGGTTGATTTTGATTTGGCTTGGTACCTGAGTTTTGGATGAAATTATGTCTTGTTTTGCAAACTTTTTAAGGTACACACGACCTGGGACATAGGCTATCACACGGTCGTGTGTCACACATAACCTACTCACACAGTCGTGTGTGTTATTTGTTTTCAATGTAGGTTGGTCCACACAGGCACAAAGAGTTACACGACTTGGCGACATGGCTGTGTGACCCTAAGCTACACGGTCATAGTGAGTTACATGGCCTGGCCACACGGCCGTGTTACCATTTACTACACGAGTGCGTGGAGTAGCCACACGACCATGTTTCTAAGACACACAGTATGGGCTCTATCACACGGCTTGGCCACATGGTTGTGTGACCCTGTTTTCCAAATTTTTTTGTTTTGTTTCAAAATGATCCTTGATTGTTTTCAAATTATTTTTAGGGCCCTGGAGGCTCGATTTAAGGTCCATCAATGTATTTCCTACTTGTTTTAAATGAGTTATTGAATGGTATTAGATAATTTGTATAATTGATTTTATTTGAATTTAAATGTTCTAAATTATACTATAGTACACTGTAACCTTAATCTGGCGATAGAAACGAGTTAGGGGTGTTACAAAACCCCTCCGAAGAGGATAAAAAAATCACGGGTAAAGATAATTTTAATAAATCAGAAAAAATAGAGAGTACAAAGATGAAGATAAAAACTAAACCTCGAAACCCAAAAATAAAAACCCTCAAAACTTAAACACAAAATTCCTTGAAAGCTTGTAAAAGCTAATACTTAAATGTGTTATGAGTTAATATTTTTAGGGTAGAAAAAGGTCTATTTATAGGCTAAATTTGTAGGTCGAATAATCTTAAAATAATCTACACTAGTCAGAGTTTGTGTAACACCCCATACCTGACCTAGATGTTATGGTCGAATCTTGAGAGGTTACACAAGTTCATTTTGAAAGTCAAAATTTAACTCAATATATTTCAAAGTCAAACATTGTCTTTGTCCCTTTTCAAGACCTTAAAAAAAACTCATTGTTAAATTTAAAACAACTTAAAATTTTTTGGAAACTACATATTCCTTATTTTAGTTTTCTTGCAGTGGAAATCCTAAAATATCGTAGTTTTGAAAAGGCGTATTTTGATCTTGTTAAACCAATTCCTTTTCGTTTGAAACGAAAACATTCAAGAAATAATTAAATCGTCCCAAAACGAATATTAAATCCAAAAAAAATAGTCCCAGAAAGTCCACAGTCCACAAGAAAAATTAAATTATAACTTAACAGTACTAAAGAAATTGGAAACTATAAACCGAGCTCCCGCCATGCTGACCCACCCTAAGGTTGTTAGTTACCTGAAAGGATACATACAAAATCGTGAGGCGAGCTTAGTGTGTGAAATAACTCAATAATAAATCATATACGAAAATATCATAGGGAACACATATCAGCTCATGCTTAATTACATATTTCAGATATTACTCATTAATCGATTAGATACAGAATTATTTTCAGAACAAATACATAATCAATGTACATATATAGATCCTACCCGCATCCACTACACAACATCGCTATCCATCCCAACACTCCAATTAGGGTATCAAGTATCCATCCAACCCCACACACCAATAAGTGAGCGTATGCTACTTTATAGAATCAATGCAGTCAAGCTGTCAGATACAATATGCGGTAAACCGCCATATTCCAATGTATGTGGCTAAGCCACCAGATAAGGCAGATAAATTAGACTGTCAATACTTCCTCCATTATATCATAATCCAACCCAATGCAAATAATTATACTAACAGATAAACAGAATACAGATGACATGCATGTTTGACAGAAATAGTCATGTTTTCAAAATTATCAAAACATATATCATACATGTAACTCATATACCGAACACATCAACATATACCACATTTCAAGTCTTATTAAAGCAGCATGGACCCCACGAAGGGTCTAATTACGAATTACAGATTAAACCAACCCTAAATGAAAATTTCTAGAAATATGGGTCACACGTCCGTGTGGCCCACACGGCCTACATGAATTTTCCATGTTATCGCACACGCCCATGTGCCTCACACGGCTTACTTGAATTTCCCATGTAACCGCACATGCCTGTATGCACCCACAAGGCTTAACACACAGCCAGCCATACGACCATGTGGTGCACACGGTCTGCCACGGCTGTGTGTCGAAGAATAGTTTCGAATTTCTTGGGTTTTTTCTCCAGATTTTCTAGAATTATTCGCGATGGTTTCGAGTTAGAAACACACACCTGACTTAGATATGATGTAGACTGAATATTGAAAGCACCATAACCTAAAAATAACAACTCACATGAATTAATAACATTATTTTCACCACACTTGACTGAGCAATATAATGCAACCTTCATTAATTAAACCCAATTTTCGAAACAGAACAGCCCTAACAACGTCGAGAAAACTTACTCTTGGACGAAATAGCAACTTAACAACGCCTAATTCGTTGGAGGAACACCAACTGTCCCTTGATCTTCTCCTAAAAGCACATTGATATCATTAAAGCCAATAATTCAATATAAAAATCACTTATCTCCATAGAAAACCCAACATCTAACATCATCAAATAATAATAATAAACAAACCATTCTCTTACCTAATTGAAATTGGAATACCTAAGGGATTCACTCCACACACACATAAGAGTTAACCAAACAAAAGAAGAAAACACCAAGCCACGAAGAGAGCAATTCAACGAAGAAACAATTAGCAACAATGGTGATAGACCAAACAAGAAAGTAAGAGAACAAAGAAAATATTTGGAAATAGAAAAGAATAGAAACAGACGTGAAGCAAAAGTAAAAAAGAAATTGAGAGAGTGTGGGAGCAAATTTAGAAGGGTTTTCGGGAAAACAAATCTAATATTTTTAAAAGAAAAATAACAATAACAATATAACTAAAACACACTAAAGGTAAGCTACAACCTTACCACTAAACTAATAGACTCATTCTTATCAAAACTTACACGAAAATTAACTTAAGCCGAATGCTCATATATAAGGGTTGAGAAAAAAAATAACAAAATTCAAGAAATAAAATTCAAACCCAAAACCTCATACATACAAGTACAACACTTAACCACCAAACCAAATCAAATTACGTATAAAAAATCTAACAAATTAAAAACTTAAAATTTATTTTGGGGTGTTACAATTTGGTTGGGATAAATAATCAAAATTTAATTGGAGGAAGAAAATCGAGAAAATTGCATGATACGTCGCGATGTCGTTTCTACTTCTCTCCTGTTTCGTCGTCGTGACGTCACATGGCTCATCGCAACGTTACTCTCTGTTTGCATCTTAATTTAACTGAAATGCGAGGCATACATCACACATTGTTATTTGTTAGTTACCATATTTCAACTGGAACCTGAATTTGTGTTTAATTAATAAGCAAATGAGCAGCAGATGCAGGGTAATGGGAATGAGAAAAGAATCTTGCACAAACCTTTCATTCGGTTGGCTCTCCCTAATTATCAACTTTCCGCCTTAGATTCTACTGTTTAATGATTTTTTTTACAAAAAGATATATGCCCCAAAATAAAACATTTTAAGCATCAAAGGAATAATATTGTTAAAGACAAAATATATATGCTTGCTGGTGAAGATTTGTAGATCCAAACTATAATAAATAATTAGGTACCAACTGTTTGTTTTTCTTCTCCAAGCCTTTTGAATTACAAGCGGATCGAATGTGCAACTAAATTAAAAAAAAAAAGAAATAAAAAATATTATTAAAAATTTTAAAGATTATAGGATTTAACGAGAATTTCTAAAAATTTTAAGAATTTTAATTAAGAGTTAATTTCTTTGAAAGGATTAATACAAAATCTTAATTTTTTTGAAAGGTATTAATTAAAATTTTTAAGTGACATAATTAGAATTATTAAAAATTCTATGCCCCAAAATTTTAGGCGAAATCCCATCTTTTTCACTCACTAAGGAATATTAATTTGGTATCTTTGTTTGCCTATAGTGCCCGTGCCACTGCTAAATTTATCGGATTGGAACAAATCTAATTTAAAAACTAATTTCAGTTTCAGGTTCAATGTAACCTAAGCATTTGAGGTCATTATTCCCTGATATGGTGGGTATACCATGCATTAGAGTTTTGGATTGGGTTGGTGTGTTAATTGGATTTTAAAATTATTTTGTGTTATAGTAATTTTGGGTTTAAATTAATTTTGACTTTAAATTATTTTGAGTTTGTGTCACCTCATCATTATCATCTAGTTTCTATATATATGTTGGTTTAGTACTATAATTACGTATATCAATATCATATATAGACTACAATAGCATCGGTTAGGCCTTTTAGTTTTTGAAGCAACAAGCATTGGTATCCAACAAAGTTGAACTTTGATCTTCTAGTCGAAATATTAGTAAGGAAAGAGATAAAAATAATAATAAAAATTTTAATTATAATTAAATATATTTATCAATATATGTTTATAAGTCCTCAAAGACTTTATTATTTTGGTGGTTTAATGTGTATGAGAATTATGCATAGCCGGTGCATCAAATCATTTAATATTTTTAACTTCATATGTTTTTTTTGTTTAAATTTAATTTTAAATATATTATTTTCACGTGCATGCAAATATGATAAGATTTCTAGTTAATTTTACTTGTGAATAAAGAGATAATATATATTTTACAAAGTAGGCAATGATAATTACACTTTACAAGTTATAAATTAAAACAAATTAACAGTATTATTCTCAATTAATTCTTCTATAAAATTATACTTAATTTAAGTAATTGTTCTGATATTCTTTTTTGAAATAATTTTAAATTAGATTGATTGAAGTTTGAATGAATAAGTTTTTATAATCGAATTGAATTCAAGATTAAAATTTCACATTGGGGTTAGAATTGATACATCATGCAGTTAGATATGATGTCATATCAGAATGATGATTAAAGTTAGCCTTCGTAATTTAAATTGTTATGATATATTAGTATCTATATATAAGGAAAGCCTTAAGGCCTTTCACAATGCACATCTGATCGTGTTTTTTTTTTTTTACATGCAAATGTTACCGAGTAAATTTTAATTTCAATCTCTTTACTTTTTTAGATGTAAAAATAGTTTAATTTTAATTTTATTATTATATTTCGCTCAAAAAAATATTAAGTCTCTATTTTTTTTATAATTATATAAAAATGATTAAATTTCAATTTTAATCATTATATTTTGCTTAAATTTTATATTCAGTTTCTACACTTTAATTTTTACATAATTTAGACATCTGCCCGTTCTTTTTTCTTTTCTTTTGACATGAAAAAATAATGGTTAAATTTCAGTTCTAACCCCTCTACCTTCTCAAGATTATATAAGAACGGTTAAATTTTAGTTTTGAGCCCTATATTTCACTCAAATTTAAAATTTAATCTCTATACTTTTATTTTGACATAATTTAGACACCTGACTATTCTTTTTTTCTTTTCTTTTGACATGAGAAAATAATGGCTAAATTTCAGGTCTAATCCAAATATTTTTTTAAGATTATATAAGAATGATTAAATTTCAGTGTTGATCCCTATATTCCAGTTGAATTTGAGATTTAATTTCTATAATTTTGACATAATTTATATTAAAATGCTGAGGTGAACTTTTAAGAATTATTAATACCGTTAAAATTTTCTATTAAATTCAAAATCATTATAAAGTCATTTTTTGTTACAAGGATACCAAGGTGGTTTTTTTATTATTTCAAAATGTTACACTGGCAAATTTAAAAGAAGGATTTCAACAGTATTAATAAATTGAACTAGATTTTAAAATTAGAAAAGTAGAGGGATTAAATTCATGAAAATAAAAGTATGGGGATTAAATTCAAAATATATGAAAAGTACAATAACTTTGAGCTTACTATAATATTTAAATTTTTACTGTATAGTTTAGTACAAAGAAATTAAATAATCATCCAAATGCGAAGCGTGGGAGAGAATCATACTAGTAAATTAATTAAAGATAAACCAACTTGGACATCCAATCACTATAAAAAAAATATGAATATCAAAATTTATTTAGATATATAATATCTTAAACAATATTATAATACAAAAAACAAAATATCTATCTAGTTGATCTTATGACTAACTGCTACAGAATCTTGCAAATAGTACTTATGGTATTACGTAGGTTGATTTCCTTTTAAAATATACATTTATAGATTCTTTATTCTTCTTGTTATTTTTCAGTATCTTAACTTACAGTATGATTCTCCCACAATTGTTCTGAGTGCAGTGTATGTCAAACTCCCTTTTGCTATAAATTGAGTTCCTTAGATACAACTTAAGCACGTGTATCTCCTCAAGTTTAGGGTGATCCACGCTTTGTATTAGATTCCTATTGCCTCCAAACTTGTCGGAAGTAGAACTAAAGTATGCTGGGAAAGTTGAGGAAATCAGTGGCAAAATTGCCATTCCATGAATCAAACTTGGCCTTGAAACAGGTGAAGTGTGATGCTTGTATAGAGGAAAATGGAGTGTGTAAATGCGATAATGGTGGCATCGAGGGCATGGTGATGACAGAAGATGCTGCTGGTCAACAAGCTAGGTCGGGGAATAGCTCTTTTCTTCATGCCGTCTTGAATATGAGTAGCATGCTCATAGGTAATTAAGCCTTCCTAATCCTCACCATGTTTATTTATCTTCATTTCTTCATTAAATATATATATATGCATGAAACATGCAGGTCTTGGTCAGTTGTCAACTCCATATGCACTAGAAAATGGAGGATGGGGTTCAGTTTTCCTGCTTGTAGGACTGGGGTTTATATGCACCTATACTTCTCACGTTCTCGGAAAATGTCTCGATAAGAATCCCAAATCGGAAAGCTTTGCAGATATAGGAGAGAATGCATTTGGGAGAAAAGGAAGAGTTTTAACAGCAACCTTCATCTACATAGAAATATTCATGGCCCTTGTGTCTTACACTATTTCACTCCATGATAATCTGATCACAGTGTTGTCAAGGACCCAAATTAAGCTACCAGGGGTGCCTAATCTTCATACATCTCAGCTCATAACTGTGGTTGCTGTTTTGATAGCACTTCCAAGTCTATGGTTGAGAGATCTTTCTTCTGTATCTTTCCTTTCATCAGGTGGTATCCTCATGTCACTCGTTATCTTTATATCAGTGGTCTGCACAGCTGCTTTTGGAACTGTTGAGGCTAATCACAGCATACCCTTTTTACATGTGAAAAACATTCCTGCCATATCCGGTCTTTATATCTACAGTTATGCTGGCCATTTTGTTTTCCCCAACTTATACAAAGCCATGAAAGATCCATCCAAGTTTACTAAGGTTGATACCTACTATCCTTTTTATCTTTTGTTATATATGTTTTCAACATATACACTACTGTTGCTGTTGCATATAATTTTAATCATCCAAGTCAAACAATCTCAAGTGGTTTAAACCTTCCTTATAAAACTATAATTTTGCTTTCCGTAAATGCTTAAATTAGTGCTCAACCTTTAATTGCTTAAATAAGAATTTTTCACGTACTTTAACTCGATTTGTAAAAAAAATTAAGTAAATGTTGATGTATTTAAAATAAAACACATAATACTTGAATCAAATATTGTTTGAAAAGAAGAAATTTGTCAAAACATAATTTGAAACTTGCTATTCGATAATTGATAAGCCCTTATTTAAACATTTTAAAAAAGGTTTGCTCTTTATTTGAATATTTTTAAAAATATTAGACCCTTATTTGACCATTTTAAAAGGTACTTCATTTGAATATTTTTATAAATATTTTTATAAATATTAGACTTTTATATGATAATTTTCAAAGGTTTTATCCTTACATAAACAACCCATTTGAACATTTAGCCCACTTTTTTTTTTTACTTTCCGTTTTATTTCATCAGCTGGGAATCTGCTTACGTTTTGGGTATTCCTTGATTCTAAACTTGAACTTGAAGTTAGAATCTAAGAATCAAGTGTTTATTCATGCATGAAGCATTTTCTACATGTACAGCAAGAATATTGTTAACTGATCACCTTATGTCTGCACTTTGATTCCAGGTATCTATTGTTAGCTTTGCAGCATGCACACTACTTTACACTGCTCTAGCATTCCTGGGAGCCAAGATGTTTGGGCCAGAAGTCAACCCTCAGATCACCCTCAGTTTGCCCCGACATCATTTTATCACAAAAATTGCATTATGGGCAACTGTGCTAACTCCCATGACTAAATATGCACTTGAGTTTGCACCTTTTGCCATTCAGCTCGAGAATAACTTACCAGATTCTCTGAGTTCTCGCATGAAGTTGATCATAAGAGGCTTCGTAGGCTCTATTCTCCTTCTAGTGATACTCTCCCTTGCTCTTTCGGTTCCATATTTCGAGCATGTGCTGAGCCTCACCGGCTCCCTCGTAAGCGTCTGTATTTGCATGACTTTTCCCTCTGCTTTCTACATCAAGCTTTCATGGCCTCACATATCCAAACCTGTCCTCATTCTTAACCTTTTCCTCATCGCTTTTGGTTCAATTCTTGGAGTACTTGGAATCATTTCATCAGCAAAGATGCTAATAAAAACCCTACTCAGAGCTCGCTCAACTTGACACGGGTCTGTTAATCTTGCTTGTTGGATTTCTCCATTTTCTCACTTGCTTAATAAGGAGTCCTGATGATAGACAAGTCAAATAGTATTGGAAGCATAAGAAGATGACTGCAGCTTCATTTTGCTCTATCATATTCTTATCTTTTACCATACTATTTATCAAAGATGCCATGCCAGTGTTGATACCAGGCGGTTGAACTTTGAAGGGATGTCTTGTTAGAGTCTTATTCTGTATTAATACTTATAATATACTAACACTTGAGTATGTTCTTCAGAAGTGAATTTTTGCTTTTACTTCTACTTTTACTTTTACTTTTACCAATTCTAGTTTATGCAAATCTTTATATAGACGGACATATAACACATAACTGAAAAGAGGTAAATTAACCGCTCAATACATAATTAAAAATGAGTAAACTTCATTTAGTTATGCTAAAATTTCTGTTTTGATCTCCCAACTTTTAAAACTTACAAAATATCACCCAATTAGCCATTTCTATTTCTATTTCCATTAAGAGGATGAGTTGGCTGTGCAAAAATTGGTATAATAATAAATTTAGTCCTCAATTTTTACATATTGTGTTAAGTTGATCATGACTTTTGAAAAAAGATAACCCTCAACATTACAGATTATTTCAATTTGATCCTAATTCTTAAAAATTCAATAATATATATAAATACATAAATATTTTCAAAAATATATAATAAATTTAAATATATATAAATTATAAAAATTATAAAGATAAATAAATAAAAAATAAAAAACATATTCTTATATTATTCTTTTTTTTTCCTTCTCTTTTCTTTTCTTTTTCTTTTTCCTAATTGAGACTGAAAATTCTTTTTGAAGCAAAAGTAAAACCTCAAAAAATAGTTACTAATATTTGAAGAAAACTCAAAAGACAAAATATGTTCTATGGGATAATTTAGTGGCCATTATTGTCGCATTTGGCATCCCATCAAAATATGCTGCTTAGAAATTGAAACTGGCTTTGATCAACTAAAATCTAAATTAACAAAGAAAGCTGAAACGTCTTTTAAACTGCAAGACAAAAAAAAGAGGAGGAAGTGTTTGGTTTGATAATGGCATTTTGTTGTATGACTTATTGTGGGAAGGGAATCGATCTGTAAGTTTATCATTCATTTACTGCTTATTTAATACTGCTACCAATGTTTACAAATGTCTTCCTTTCGTAGGGTTTTTATTATTATTGAATTTTGGTTTTAATTTGAGGAATGATAAGGGCTTAAAAAGTATGGGTTTTATTTAGTTTGTGAAACTATCGTATGGATGTTGATTATTTTTAATTTTTTCTTCCATTCTTATGTATTGGATTCCTGAGAAAGGAAGAAGAATGCAATCTTAAACTTTAAACTTTGCTTCCTTTCGGAACTGTGATTTGAGAAAGGAAGACATAATGAAGGTAGATATAGGTAGTTGATTTTCATTTAAGCTTCAAATTTACACTTAGGAATCAAAATGATTTCCACTTTAGAAGAAAGGTCTTTCGTAAGAATAAACACTCAAACTCCCACCTTTAATTAATCAACCATCATTGAAATAAATCAAAAGCATGTAAATAGGAACACCTTACCATTAAAAATCTAAAAGTTTTAATAATTTATATATATTATAAGTTTTTTTTTGAAAATATTTATGTAATTTTATTTATTATTTTGATTCTTTTTAAAATTAGGATCAAATTGAGATAATATGTAAATTTTAGGGTTACTTTTTAAAATAATGAGTAAATTGACATAATATAAAAATTTAAGAGCTAAATTTATTATTATACAAATTTTTGAAATGCCACCCCACCTTCCGTCAAACATGAAATGAAAAAGACAAATAAATATGATTAATTGAGTAACCATTTTGAAAGTTTTAAAAATCGAGTGGTTAAAAAGAAACTTAAAATATAATTCGTGACCTCCAAGTTTACTCATTAGAAATTTATATATTTTGAATAACTTTTTTCAAATATAACTAATATTAAAAAAACATTTTTAGGCAATTTACAATAATATAATTCACCGTATATAATCATTATATTTTCATTTCAGAATGTAAAAAATATATATGTTATCTTTCAAAAATTTAAAACTCTTACATACTCTAGATCAAAATTTCTAAAATATTTTTAAATTAGATGCCTTATAAAAAGTTTTCAAAAATTTTATAATAAATCAACTAAAAAAATAACTTTGGATTTTGTAAGATCATTTTTTTATTTATTGAATGATTGTAAAGAATAATAAGAGTTGAACCGCTACAATTTTATTGTCTTTTCTTAGTAAATAAATTATGTCCTGAATAAATTAAATCTATAAATTAAGATATTTATTAATATTTTTTAAAAAATTGAAAGGTAAATTTTCATTACAAATAGAAGTAAACACAATAGAGATTCAATATTGTTGAATATTGGCAATATCCCATGTTAGGAAAAGATAGAAAGAGAGGGGGTTTGGTTTGTTATATATAGAACCCTTCCCCCTTAGGTTTTATCATCCCAAAAAATTCTCTATTGTAATATTTCTAGAGGAAATATTAATTTGGTAGTGTCCGAGGACGTAAGCTAAATTGGCCGAACCTCGTTAAAACTCTGGTATTTTATTTCTTATTTGTTTGCTTATATTTAATAGCTTTATGTTGGTTATATTTATTTAGTTATTATTGCTATAAATATCTAAGTGAGTTCTGTCTAGTTGCTGGGTTTTAAGCGGGACCATTTGTGACCCCTCCAATTTAACTGGGAATTTTCTTAGTATAATTGTTGGCATAATAATTATCTAAATATTTCTGATAATATTGTTATTAATGTTATCGTCGCTTCCACAACAATTGGTATCCGAGCCAAGGTTTTGTAGTATGCTCTGTGTTTACAGCTTAGTCTGATCTTCCACATCAGAAACATTTCCGAAAGCTTGTGGGTATTCAGCATTTGGTGGCTATTAAATAGAAGCTATGGCAAAAATGACAGAAGAAAAACCATCCACAGCAACAACTTCTACCTCGTACATCTTGTCGAGGGTTGGAACTACAAATACGAGATTTGCAGTGGAAAATTTTGATGGAACAGGTCATTTCGGCATGTGGCAAAGCGAGCTTCTAGATTCCCTCTTTCAACAAGGTCTAGATATTGCCATTAAGGAAGAAAAACCAGAAGGGGTTGATGATAAAGAATGGAAGACCATCAACCGATTGGCATGTGGTACAATTCGATCATGTCTTTCCAGAGAGCAGAAGTATACATTCAGTAAAGAGACTTCTGCAAGTAAATTGTGGAAAGCATTGGAGGAGAAATTTCTGAAGAAGAACAGTCAAAATAAGTTACATATGAAGAAAAGACTGTTTCGTTTCAGTTATGTTCCTGGTACCACGATGAACGAGCACATTACCAATTTTAATCAGCTGGTGGCTGATTTGTTGAATTTGGATGTGACTTTTGAAGACGAAGACTTGGCGTTAATGTTGTTGGGATCGCTTCCAGAGGAGTTTGAGTACCTTGAAACTACTCTACTTCATGGAAAGTCGGAAGTAACTTTCAATGAAGTAACTGCTGCATTGTATAGCTATGAACTACGCCGAAAGGATAAGTTGAAAGGTTCAGGTGAAGCAGAAATGGAAGCATTGGTAATAAGAGGTCGTCAGCAAAGTCAGTCTAAGGGGAAGAGAAGAAAGTCCAAAGGTCGAGTTGTTGCCAAAGATGAATGTTCTTTTTGCAAAGAAAAAGGACATTGGAAGAAAGATTGTCCAAAATTGAAGAAAAAAGGGAAGACTCCGCAAGATGCAAATGTTGCAGAATGCAATAGTGAAGCAGAGTCAGACTTTTCTCTTAGTATGACATCTTCAACATTACATGCAGATGAGTGGATCATGGATTCTGGTTGTTCCTATCATATGTGTCCCATTTGGGAATGGTTCTTTGAATTTCAAAAACTAGATGGAGGGGTTGTTTACATGGGTAATGATAACACATGTAAAATAGCCGGGATAGGTTCAATTAAACTGAGGAGTCATGATGGATCTACTAGAATTTTGCGGGATGTACGATATGTCCCAAAGTTGAAGAAGAATCTCATCTCTTTGGGGTCGTTAGAATCTAAAGGCCTAGTTGTGACAATACGAGATGGAGTTCTTAAAGCAACTTCAGGAGCATTGGTGATGTTGAAAGGCATAAGAAAGAACAATCTGTATTACTACCAAGGTAGTACAGTGGTCGGGACAACAGCAGCAGCAATTTCGAGTACCAAGAAGGACGCTGAGGCAACACAGCTGTGGCATATGCGTTTGGGCCATGCTGGTGAAAAATCCTTGCAAACTCTAGCCAAACAAGGATTATTGAAAGGTACAAAGACTTGCAAACTTGAATTTTGTGAGCATTGTGTTCTGGGAAAACAACGAAGGGTGAAATTTGGCACTGGGATTCTCAATACTAAAGGTATTCTAGATTATTTGCATTCTGATGTATGGGGACCGTCCAAGACTCCATCACTTGGAGGAAGACGTTATTTTGTCACCTTTATTGATGATTTTTCCAGAAGAGTTTGGGTGTTTCCTATGAAGAACAAAGATGAGGTGCTTGAAGTTTTCCTTAAGTGGAAAACTAAAGTTGAAAATTAGACAAGAAGGAAGATTAAGGTTCTCCGATCAGACAACGGTGGAGAATATAAAAGCGATCCATTCCTGAAGATATGCTAAGATTGTGGTCTAGTAAGGCACTTCACCGTAGGTGGAACACCGCAACAGAATGGGGTGGCAGAGCGTATGAATCGAACGCTTGTGGAGAAAGTTTGATGTATGTTATCTAATGCTGGATTAGATAGAAAGTTTTGGGCTGAGGCTGTGACGTACGCTCAACATCTCATCAATCATTTGCCATCATCTGCTATAAATGGCAAGACTCCTTTGGAGAAATGGTATGGAAAACCTGCTACTTATTATGACACATTGCGTATTTTTGATTCTATTGCATATTATCATGTGAAAGAATCAAAGTTAGATCCAAGAGCAAAGAAGGCTCTATTCATGGGCTTCAATGCTGGTGTTAAGGGATATCGCTTGTGGTGTCTAGAGGCAAAGAAGACGATAATCAGTAGGGATGTTACCTTTGATGAATCTGCCATGTTGAATAAGGTAAATCCAGAAGAAGTGAGTAGTACTTCGCAACAGGTGAAGTGTACTCCGCAGCAGGTGGAGTTTGAGCAGAGAGTGGTAATTCTAGCAGAAGGTACCACTAGTGATTCTTTATTGGCAGATGCAGAGTCAGATGAGGAAGAGGTTTCTACCCAAGAACCTCAACTGCAATCAGAGCCAATTGCAGTCATAAGGCAGAGACGAGAAATTCAGAAACCTGCTCGTTTCACTGACATGGTAGCTTATGCACTTCCAGTTGTTGATAATATTCCATCCACTTACACCGAAGCCATTCAAGGTTTAGAGAATAATAGATGGTTAGGTGCAATGGAAGAGGAAATGCAATCTCTAGAGAAAAACAAGACGTGGAAGCTGGCACAACTACCAAAAGGGAAGAAGGCGATTGGTTGCAAATTTGAAGACACTATTGAAGTTTGTGTTATGAGAAGATGTTCGAAGATGTGGAATATCGCCAAGGTGGAGATTTGTTGAATATTGGCAATATCCCACATTAGGAAAAGATAGAAAGGGAGGGGGTTTGGTTTGTTATATATAGAACCCTTCCCCCTTAGGTTTTATCATCCTAAAAAATTCTCTATTGTAATATTTCTAGAGGAAATATTAATTTGGTAGTGTCCGAGGACGTAAGCTAAATTGGCCGAACCTCGTTAAAACTCTGGTATTTTATTTCTTATTTGTTTGCTTATATTTAATAGCTTTATGTTGGTTATATTTATTTAGTTATTATTGCTATAAATATCTAAGTGAGTTCTGTCTAGTTGTTGGGTTTTAAGCGGGACCATTTGTGACCACTCCAATTTAACTAGGAATTTTCTTAGTATAATTGTTGGCATAATAATTATCTAAATATTTCTGATAATATTGTTATTAATATTATCGTCGCTTCCGCAACAAATATAACATTCATTACCTAAGTTTAATTGATAACTCGAGCAAAAGAGGTCAAGATTAGGCACTTAATGCGTTAACTTCATAAATTTTTATAATTTATCTTCAGACACTTCAAAAGTACTTTTATTAAGTTATTATATGCATTTTCAATCATTTTTGAACTTCCTAAAATAAGATCAAACTGTGGTCATTCGAGGCTTGTTCGAACCTAAAATAATGAAAACTAGGCAACTTAAAGGCTAAAACAGAAGTATTGATACCTAAGGCTAGGTATTGTACCTAGGTGCTATTACTATTCATTTTAACATTCTGACTTCCTATGTGTCGCTACCCATTTGTAGGTACCGAAACCTGAGAGCAAGGATGGCAAAAACATGTCTAAAACCACTTCAAATCATACCACATTGATCTCCAATCATTCCCAAGCATTAACCAACATTTCTAAACCCTAAATACATCCAAATATCATGCAGACCAAGTATGCTCCATTAAGATTCATATAACTAACAATAGAGTAAAATTTGTCTAGATGCCACCCATTATTGTACCGTATACATATGTCGATGTCCATGCCATTTCTAGTAACAAAAATATGATTTTCATGCTCTTCAAGCCTTTTTTTGGTGATGAAATGTGACTGAGGTCGACAACTCCCAACAGGAACTTCAAAATGATCTTCTACCTATAAGTTAGAAAACAACGTGTTAAGCTATATTGTAGCTTAATAAATACACGGAGAATTCAAGCTTACCTTAAAATTATTTAACTTAAACATATAAATACAAATAATATAACATAACAATTTACTTAAAACAATATTATAACTTTAGCTCTGGGCAGGAACAAAGCCATTTTTTTTGGGTGGGGTGGGAGGGGCGGAATTAAGTTGTATATTTTGACATTAGTAAAAATACAATTTAACCATTTGAATAGTCTATATCTTTATCATTTTTAAAGGATTAAATCGATTTTTTATCATATTGGGAGGCTAAAATGCAATTTTTCCATTATTAATATAAAATTTTATAAATTATAAAAGGTTTAAAAGGGTAATATTTCCATTTTAGAGATTTTTATATAACGTAGCGGGTACAACCCAATATCTAGTTGGTTTGATAAATCCTTAAAACAAACGCAAAATGCTAACGATTAATACAAATATTACCTAAATCTTTTGAAATTGTTGGGGGTGGTGCTGAAATTGTGATCTCTAAAAATCATATTTTTTCATTCATTTATTCAGTGAATTAATAAGCATTTGTTTATAGATCGGGGCCCCTGCCAGTCCCTTAGCTCCACCCTTAGTTGTGGGCAGCCCTACATAGATTTATAAGTACCAAGACTATGATGTTGACCATGTAGGAGCATTTGAATTGCCACACACCATTCTTTCTCTATTGAATAGTTATTGACTTAAGTATCAAATGGTGTCTCAAAGTACAAACTTCGATGCTGTCTAACATGTTTTCTACCTTGTAGACCCATTAAAGCATCAACTAGTCCTTTTTTGACCATTCATAACAATAAACCTCAATAAATTTTATTAGTGGAATTTAAAAGCTTCATGGTTTCTTAAATAATTTTCCTATTTATTAACCTTATATCATGTAGATATGATGCTTGCAAATGAATTCATGTCATATAATCACAAACCACAAACATTATATTTGTCATTGAATCCATACGTGCATCCAAATTCCATCATTCAAAACAAAACTCCCAACTTAAATAGACTATTGAGCTATGTGGCTATCTCTGCTGCCATATAGTTTATTAGTCTTTTTATTTATTTATTTAACATAAGGTTTGTTTATGCACTGATATGATAGTGTTGATTGACAAGTTTAATTGGTCTTATTTTGCGTACAAGTAACTTAAATTTGCAAGTTACAAGAAATGTACTTGTAGTAGTTGTGTTTGGTGAATTTTTTTGGATAAAAGTCATAATGTTTGACAGAATTATTATTACAAAATATTCAACACTTTCTTCCTTTGTTCTTTTTTGTATTCTTTCAATTTGAAACACTAATAATTGGTAATCAAAGTTGCTATCTTTTAGGGCATGAGTTCTTTGTTTTGTGTTCTTTCTTAAAGAAAATTCTGCTTGAATTACTATTCCTATGTCATAAGGAAGTTTCTCTCCACCTCCACCTCCCATCTTTGTTGGAGAAAACTATCACATTTGGGTAGTGAAGATGAAAACTTACCTCTAGGCTTATGATCTTTGAGATGTTATTGAATCAAATAGGGAGCCACCACCTTTGAGAGCCAATCCTAAACTATCTTAGGTTAAGCAGCATAATGAAGAGTGTGCCAAGAAGTATAATGTCATGTCTTGTTTGTAAAATGGTGTGTCTTATATGATTTTCACTAGGATTATGGCTTCTGAAACTCCTAAACAATCTTAGGACAAGCTAAAAGAAGAGTTTCAAGGGTCAAAGAATACAAGACAGCAACAACTTATAAATTTGAAGAGAGATTTTGAGAATCTAAAGATGAAAGATAGTGAAACTATCAAACAATATTTTGATAGAATCATGGTTATTGTTAATAGCATTAGACTACTTAGAGATGTATTTAGCGACAAAAGAATTGTAGAAAAGGTTATTACTACTCTCCATGAGAAGTATGAGTCTAAAATCTCATCCCTTTAGGATTCAAGAGATTTCTCGACAATTTCACTACCTGAGATGATAAATGCACTCTATGCTCAAGAGCAAAGGAGAGCAAACAGGTAAGAAGAACATTCAAATGGTGCATTTCAATCTAAGAGTAAAGAAAATGCAAGTTTTTCTAATAGTAAAGGAAAGAATAATTGGAATGACAAAAGGGAGAAACCAAGAAGATACAAAGATAGTGCAAGAGATGGTGGAAATAAGAAGTATCTACAATGTTCACATTGCAAACAACTACTCATTTGGAGAAATATTATTAGTTTAGGCCTGACATACAGTGTAGATCTTGTAAGCAGCTTGGTCACATGGAAAGAGTTCACAAGAATAAAAGGCAACAATAATAATAAATGTGTAAGCTTAAGCTATTGATGGGAATCAAGCTTAGGAGGAGTGGATGTTCACTACATCTTGCTTTACAACCAGCAGTAAAACTAAGAAGAACTGATTGATTGACAGTGGCTATACAAACCACATGGCTTCATGTGAAAACATATTCAAGGTGATTGACAAAACCAGCATTTCAAGGATTAGAATGGGCAATGGGCAATGGGAAATTTATTGAAGCAAAGGGAAAATGAGATGTTTTAATTAGCTTTCCAACAGGTACTAAAATAGTTTCTAATGTACTTTTAACGTATGATGTTGATCAAAACTTGTTTAGTGTTGGTCAATCGCTAGAAAAGAACTATTCAATTGCTTTTAAGAATAGAAATTGCATGATCTATGATCCATTTTGTTGTGAACTTGTGTATGTTTCCATAAATGAAAGAAATTTTATTTTAGACTGGAATTGAGTGGCCTCAGGTGCTTATGCTAGCTTTGTTGATGAAACACATTTGTGGAACAAAAGATCGGGGTATTGTTAAAAAATCGGGTTTGGAAAACGTAACAGAAAATAAATTTTGGGAAAACTTAGAGTTTTAAAAAAATCCAAAACAATAACTTGGTTGTGATATCTAAAGTAATAAACACTTAATCAAAATTGTACCTATTTGATTCGTCTAGGATGAACGTTTATATCGAGTAGTCTTCTCCGCTATCCTCAAGCTCACTCTACCGAGTGTGGGCTTGCTTCAAATAAAAAATTCACAAAAATTACCAGTAGGGTAATTTTGTAATTTCTCTAAAAATTTGGGCCAAGTTGTAAATAAGAAAAATATCTCTAGAAATTTTCTGAAATAATTTCTTCAGATAATTTTCTCTTTACAACTTTCTCTTGAATTCAAGTGTGTGAAAAATAATGACCCAATGCACTTTTATATAGGGAGAGTTTAGAGAGTTCAACTATGATAAACTTAATCACTTTAATATTAAATTAATAAAATACTATTAAGATAAGTATTAAATTTAATTTAATATTAAATATAGTAAAATAATATTAATTTTTGAATAGTTAATCTGAAATCAAATTCTTTAGTAGAGTTCTTGTAGGAGTGTAATTCTTCCATTACTCAACCACTAAAGAACCATCACTGGCAACCATTTGTCGGCCATCAGAATGCTATCGTCGCAGCCGTTGGCACCCTGAGTAGGTTTCGTTGCTACTGATTTGGTTTGGGTTAGTGACAGCCCAACCGGTTCAGTCCAGCAACTGGTTGGATCATCGGCTTGGTTTCACATACCAGGCTCAATTTGACCCATTTTTCGGTCGTGGTCTTGGTTTTGGGCTCTCAGACCTAATTTATGATGTCAAGTCCAATTTTCAAGTTCAATTACTCATTGGGCCAATTGTTTGACTTAAAAATTAATTTCCAAAAATATCATATTAATTTTAATTTAATTTTACTTTATCAAAATTAATTTTCTAAAAAATCACTTAGATTTTCCAAATTAATTTTTCAAGAAAAATTTTTAATCAAATCTCTAGTTGAACAATTCTTATGACTGCCCAATTTAATTTCACGTCGAATAAATCGACTCAATTAAATTATTTCCAAAGCCGTAGAATTTACTTCTAATTCAAATGTAGTCCGATCAAGCTTTTGTTGACCTAGCGGAGGGACCAATCAGACATATACAATTAGACTCTAGTAATTGTAATTATGTTAAGAAGTATCATTTCGATAATTTGCAATTACTTAATAATAGAGTCAGTCCATAAGAAGTACCATGATTGAAAACTCCTTATTGTATACTCTTTTACGAAAATAATTCATCCAACTACTTTGTCTAATGAACTCGTCATGTGTGTGTTTGTAACACCCCATATCCAGTCTAGACGATATGATCAAATCCTTAGGAATTACATACATTTGTTTGAAAACCAGAAACTTAAAATTTGAAAATGTTTCGTAAAACAATACTTGATAACAATATTTTTGATTTTTAAGGAAAATACCTTATTCTGTTAGTTCATTTTAAATCTGGATAAACAATTTTAAGATCAATTAATTATGGAGTGCAAAACTTAAGTTAAATAGAGTTTTGAAAATTGTAATTTGGTTTTAAAAAAAATTAAGCGCATTGCAGTTTGAAATAAAATATTCAAAACATGATAAAACAGTTCAAAATAAAGAATAAAATCCAAAACAAATAACAGTCCCCAAAAAGTCCAAATAAAGCAGTCCAGTTGAAATTAATTCTTAAACTTAACAAAATTAAGGAAACAACAGTTTGAACTGAGCTTTTGCTACGCCGATCCGTCCTAATTTTGTTGGTTACCTGAGAGAAAAACATACAGAAAGGGAGTTTATGAACTTAGTGTGCAACACATCTTAAACAACAAATCAGTTGCATATAAATTAACAGATAGTATTTCAGAATTATGCTCATATACAAAATCAGATACATATTCAGATGCAAAATTAAATCCTACCCTCATCTGCTATACACCATCTCCGTCCAACCTTACACACCAAATAGGGTATCAAGTACCCATCCAACCCCACACACCAGTAGGTGAGCTTATATCACTTTCCAAAAGTAGTGCAGTCAAACTATCAAATAATAATATGTGGTAAACTGCAAGATACAGATATATGTGGCTGAGCCACTGGAATAGATATATGTGGTTTCAAACCACCAGGTAAGGAGAATAATTGAACTACTGCACTTCCTCCGTCACTTCATATTCCCACAAACAATGCACATGCAAATACTAATTAGATATCAAATGCATGTATGACATACATGATATACACATCACATATCAAATGCTTTGACAAAAATCGCATCATACTATACATACGACATACATGTTATACATATCATGCTTTCAGAAATCAAATTTAATAGAAACAGAGTGTTAGATCCCATGTTTTACAGTCTATTTACATAGTACGAACCCTATGAAAAGGTTATATACAAATTACACATCAAACTCGACCCTAGGGTAAATTTTCAAAAAATGGGCTCACACATCCTTATGGCCCACTTGACTTAACTGGCCTAGCCCATGTGGCCTACATGGCTCAAATAGCCCAAACTGTATGTCTCACACGGTCTGCCACATGGTCGTGTGACGTCAACAACAAATTTTTTGGCATCACACCGTTCATTGTTTTTTAAGTTTTTCATTACACACCTGGTCAGTTTTCGATTAAATCCAACGGCGAGAATTCCAATACCTAAACCAACACTTTAGAACGCCAGATTTGACAAAGATATTCTAAAATTTCGAGTCTCTAACTCAGTTGCAACAACAAATGAAATATTCCTAAACCAAAATTCAGCCTGACAACATATCGATCACTTACCCTTGAATGAAACAACAGCCAAAATGAACTCTTCAGTTAGTCGGAGGGTTAATCGATGCTAAATCTTCACCTAAAGAGAATTTCACATGGTCAAAACCATAGTCGCATAACAAATAAAAATCATAACCCAAAACGTGACAAACCATATAACCAAATTCGAAACTTAAAACCATAACCTTACCACACACGACACCTTGCAATGTAGAAGGAAACGTTAAAGGAAAATCCCAAAAGTAGTGAAAATCGTAACAAAAGAAGAAGAAACAACAAGGGGAAAATCTTGTGATCAAAAATTGAATTTAGAAGAAATGGGAAAATAAAACAAAAATTTGTAGGAAAGAACAAAACTAATGTGAAAGTGGAAGGGAGGAGTGAGAGTGAATGGACGGTTTGAGGAAGAGAAATTTTAGGGGATTATGCAAAATATTTAAAAAAAATAAAAACAAAATAATAAAAAGAATAAAATCTTAACTATCCAAATATTATAAGATTTCCAAATTCTGACCACATAACCTACACAAACATATAATAGCAAAAATAATTTTCCTTCGCACGCAGAGGATTCGAACACAAAACCCCTAGGTAAGCTGAAGTCTAACCACTAAACCAGCAAACTCATTCAATAATCAGTTGCGTGAAAATAATACTTAACCTAGAAGTTAAAAGATAGGTAATTGAAAAAAAGTTAACAAAATTCAAAGGAAAAGTATTCGAAACTAGAACCTCTCACAAACTACTCACAACACCTAACCACTGAACCAAATTAAACCACTTTGATAAATTCTAATAATTCAAAAACTAAAAAATTTGAGGCATTACAGTGTTACCCTCATATGATATCCTTAATTCCTTTGAGTTAAATTCGTTCACTCAATACAACCCAATTTTATCTCATTGTCACCATTGTGTATTCTTAATGATTAATATGATCATTGTTAACAAATGACTGTAATAAGTTGCTCGTTCGAGAATGAGCAACTCGTGACCACGTTCCATATTAATCAATCCACACAATGCCAATAAGAGGATACCGTTAACTCTTTAATTAAGCTATGAATTCCACTGTTGCTAGTAAAGCCATGTCATACACAAGTCATGTCTCAACATACCGATTATCGGCTTAATCATCTTTAGAGCATAAGCCTCCACTTATATCAAAGCACATGAGTTACATACGTATGGTCGGTGACTAACTCAGGATTTAGGTAAATCACACCATGAATGTCACAAGTGAATTAATTCACAAACGGTTTCAGAATTAATTCATCTTGGGTTCAGTCTAATGTATCATTCTGCCAATATGTACATCTATGTCTCTACCCATAGAGTCAACTACTCTGATAGCCAAGACTAGTCATCTCTTTAATTGGAATTGTAAACGACATAATAATCCTTCTCAGTATTTGAAACAAATGTTCACTTTGATTCTTTTACGGGATTACAGACTCATTTAAATTATCTACAAAAGTAAGTTATCTTTCTCACAATGTAAATGTTCTTACAATGCCACTTATCATCAGTTTGAACTTAGACAATCAATGAACTAATATTTGCTTGTCACAATTTCGTTATGCATGTAAAATATGAAAGATAGAAATACAAAAGACATAACAGTGAAATATGAAATTTATTTATTCATCGTTTAAATACATAGAAAATAATTATATGTTTACTACAATATGAGCACATTTCCTAACAGGCATGCAAACTACAAATCACTTTGTCATTTGTACAAAAATGGTCTCGTTGAAAACATGTCAAAAGTGCTTGAGCATAGTGAAATATGTGGAGTGTACCAGTTGGGAGAGCAAAGTAAGTTTTCATTTCCAACAAATAAAGTATGGAGAGTAATAGATAAGTTGCACCTTATCCATACTAATGTGTGTGGGCCTATTAAGACATTGTCTTTAAATAGAAGCATGGACTTCATCTTGTTCATTAATGATAGTAAAATATATTGTTGGGTTTATTTCTTGAAGTTCAAGTCTAAAGTCACTCAAGTTTACTGGAAGTTCAATGCTGTAGCAGAAAATCAATCCAGTTGTAAGTTGAAGATCATTAGATCAAATAATGAGAATCAATATACATTTGACAAGTTTGAAAAGTTTTGTGAAGAAGCTAGTATTGAGCAATAATTGACTAACACTTATAGTCCTCAACAGAATGGGGTTAGTGAGAGAAAGAACAAAATTGTTATGGATATGGACAGATGTCTTATACTTGAAAGGAGCATGCTTAAAAGCTTTTGGGTAGAAGTTGTATATACCTCTGTGTATTTACTTAATAGGTTAGCAACTAAAGCTATGATAGGAAAAACACCTTTTGAAGCTTGGTTTGAATTCAAGCCTTCTGTGTCTCACTTAAAAGCTTTTGGACGCATAAGCTAAACTTTTATTCCAAAAGTGAAAAGATATAAACTGGAAAAGAAATCTCAACTTAGAATGTTTGTTGGGTATAAAAATAATAAGAAGGGATATAGGATTTTTTATCCTTTAACCGATAAAATGTTTGTAAGCAGAAATGTTAAGTTCAGTGAGCTTGCAGCTTGGAATTGGGATAAACCTAAAGTTGAGCCTTTTAAAGAAGGTTAGTTTGATTCAAATTTCTTACCTGATGAAGTGGAGGTTCAAGAAAATGAATAATTAGATTATAAGTAACCTGTAAGAGGCACTTGAACAATCTCTGATGTTTATGAAAGATGTGATATTGCTGTTATAGAGCCTGGAAATTATGAGGAAGCTACAAAAACCCAAGGTTAGAAAGAAGCCATGGAAGCTGAAATGTCAATGATCCATAAAAATTAGACTTGAGAGTTTGTTGATAGGATAACACATAAGAAAGTTATAAGATCCAAATGGGTGTATCAAACCAAATTGAAAGTTGATGGTTCCATTAACATATTAAAAGCAAGGCTAGTGGTACAGGGGTTAATCAAAAGTTTGGTGTGGATTGTTCTAAAACTTTTACACTAGTAGCAAGGTTAGACACCGTTAAATTGTTACTAGCTTTGGAAGCTCAAATGGAATGGAAGATACATCAACTTGATGTTAAATAAAATTTTTAGAATGTTTTTTAAGGGAGAAATTTATGTTAAGCAACCACAAGGATTCATTGTTGAAGGAAATGAATCAAAGGTGTATCGACTCAAAAAGGCCTTATATGGCCTAAAGTAAACACCTAGAGCCTGGTGCGACAAAATAGATAATCAATTGTTGAATTTGAGGTTTGAAAGAAGCCAAAGTAGGTGTACCTTGTATGTGAAGAAGTCAAAAGAAGAAACCTTGTTGATAGTGTCCTTATATGTTGATGATCCATTGGCCACTGAGAGTAGTGAAAAATTATTGTTTGAGTTTAAGAAACAAATATAAAGTGTGTTTGAAATGTCAAATTTTGGTGAAATGGAATACTTTCTTGGCATGGAGGTTCTATAATCACAACAAGGAATTTTCATAAGTCAACAAAGCTTTTCATTGAAGATCTTGAAGAAGTTTTGTATAGAAAATTGTAAGCTTGCTAGTACACCTGTTGCTCAAAGTGAAAAGCTTAGCAGCAAAAATGTTTTTGAAAGAGTTAATGAGAATAGTTATAGAATAGTTATATTACAACAACCAGACTAGATATCATGTTTGCTATGAGTTTATTATCAAGGTTTATACATTGTTACAATGTTTCACATTTTAAGGTAGCTAAAAGGGTGCTAAAATACATAAAAAGGACTTCAAGCTATGGAGTTTGGTTCAAGAAGGCTGAGAAACTGAGATTTGTTGGATTTACAGAGAGTGATTGGGCTGGTTCAATTGATGATATGAAGAATACTTCTAGCTATTTCTTTGCAGTTGGATCTGGTGTTGTCTCATGGAGCTCAAGGAAGCAAGAAACAATTTATTAGTCTACTACAGAAGTAGAATTTGTTGCAACTATAATAGCTGTTAATCAAGTTATCTGGTTAATGAAGTTATTGCATTATTTGAATTAGATTCAACAGGAAGCAACATAGATATATTGTGATAACCAATATGCTTTTGCAATTGTAAATAACCCTATTTTTCATTGAAAGATAAAGCATTTCAAGATTAAATACTAATTTGTGAGAGAAGTGGAGCAAAAGAATTAAGTGAAACTGGTTCATTGCAGTTCAGAGAATCATTTCATAGATATTTTGACTAAGTCTCTTGGTATGATCAGATTTGAGAGTCTAAAGGAGCAAATTGGTATTTGCAACATGACAACCAAAGAGTTTTGAGCTATGTGGCTATCTTTGTTGCCATATAGTTTCTTAGTTTTCTTTTGTTTAAGATAATGTTTGTTTATGCACTTATACGATAATGTTGATTGGCAAGTTTAGTTGGTTTTATTTTGTGTACAAGTAACTTAAATTTGTAAGTTACAAGAAATGTACTTGTAGTAGTTGTGTTTGGTGAATTTTTTTGGATTAAAGTTGTAATGTTTGATAGAATTATTATTAGAAAATATTCAACACTTTCTTCATTTGTTCTTTTTTTTCTCTCAATTTGAAACACTAACATAGACTCGAGTATTTATATATAATGCCAGTATGTAATTTGTGTTTGATTTATATTTTGTTTAAAAAAAACCATGTACATGGTATGTAATTTATGCATTTGGCTTATATTTTGTTCAAAAATTTCTATGCTAAAATTGATTAAAAAATAAGATACATGTAGGTGAATGTCATAGGCTGTGGAATACATCTTATGTTTAGAAAATAGGTAAATTATTTTATTTGTTCATACAAATTAGATATTAGATTGGAAACTTATTCATATTTAAAAATGATTTATCTAATTATTTTTTATAGGATTAAATATAAAATTGGTACCCGAACTTATCCACTTCTCCCAAATTGGTACTTAAGATTTTTTTATCCTAGATTGGTACTCGAACTTTTTTCCGCCAGCAAAATCGGTACCCGAGCCTAACGCCGTTAAGTTCAGACAGATGGTAGTATAAGATTGTGACATGTGGCATAAATGGCATCATGATGATGCCATATTAGAAAAAAAAAATTTAAAAACTTTTTTTTCTTTTGTGCTGTTATCCCCCAATTTTTTATTCCTCTTTTCATTTTTTTTATTCGTATCTTCTCCTTTTTATCTTCTCTTCTTTTTCTTCTTATTCTTCCTCTTCTTACAACCTTAGTCCATGAGTCACCGCCACCCATGGCTTTCTTCGACCAATGCAACCATCAAAACACTTCTCTCTTCCTCGCATTCTCAAAATCTTGCATTGTATTTCCAAGAAAATCTCTTTAAAGTTGAAAAAAATCAAAGCTTGATCCTTGAACTTTTGAAAACCCTAAACCTACTGATGAAAGGTTAAGGAGGCTTCTGTGAGGTTGAGAGCGAGTTGAGGAGACAAAGGAAGCAGTAGCAATGCCTCTACCAAGGCAACAATAAAGATTCGGTGTCCCTATTATTCATTAGATCCATAGGATTTTAGGGTTTTCTAAATTCTTGTATTTTATTTATTTCTGGGTCTTAAATTTTTTATTTCCAAATAATTTTAAATTATTGTAATTTTTAGGTTCTTGCTCCTATTTTAGGTTCTTTCTATCATATTAGGTTGTTAACTTTTTTTCTATTTGAAATGCTTCTGGGTTGAAAATGTTAGGGTTTGAATTTTTTCTGTTTAAATGCGTTGGGTTCTTTATTTGATTTTAGGGTTTGATTTTTCTCCTATCTTCCAACCTTTCTCCTATCTTCCTTTGTTCATCTCTTACGCATCTTTGATCTTCCTTTATCTATCTCATATTTTGTTTTTGGGTTTGAATATCACTCTTTCTTGATCATTCTCAATTTCTCAACTAAAATCAAATTGAGATTTAAACTTGGAGTAAGGTGAGTGAAATTCTATGAACATTAAGGGATTTATACAACAATTGGGGAAACAATTGAGGAAGGTGAAGAGAAACAGGGGCGACAGTGTCATGGGGCTAGATCTTTCGTCTTGTGATCCGTGTGGCCTTAGGCGATCCATTCATCCAAACACGCCTAAGTCAGCCTTACTCAAGTGAAGATTCTTTAAGAACTCCTCCACGGCACCAAGTTGAAGAGCGAAAGCTATATATGCCAAAAGAAGAACAACAAAAGAACAAGAGAAAGCCACAGAAAAGAGGTGTTTGAGTAAATGCTCTCAGAATTCTATTACTCTTAAGAATTTAACATACAATGGATTGAGCACAAATGAGGGGGAGGCTCTCTATTTATAGTTGAGCTCTCTCAAAACCAACGGTCAAGATACATTTACATCGACGGACGAGATTAACCATATCCCTTTATTTTAGGGATTTACAAGATATGTCATATCAAATCTAATCTAATCTTTACAAGATATGATTCCCTCAATCTTCTAAGTTTAGTTACCATATTAGCCTAAGTTGCGTTGTCTTCATTATCGGGCCAACCAGGCTTCAATCTGATAGGTTTCTCCAATAGTTCTTTGAATCGGGCCAACTCTCGTGGGCTAAATATTCCCTATCTAATCGATAGACCTCCATGAGGCGCATCTTGTGCAATAGTCATGGATTTTGCACTTTGGCCCGTGACATTCTCCCCACCCATTCTCGCAACGCCCTCGTTGCGACTTTCGAATGGCACTGACTTGATTCACTTTTGAACCCTCTCGTTACCTCGGCTTCTTCTCGACTTGCCTTGCGATCGGGTTGTCCCTTCTCGACTTGAACCATTGCACTTGTTGGCAAGAAGTCTCCGCTCTAACTTGCCCAAATTTTGACTTGTTCCCTTTTGAATCGTCTTGATTCTCACACTTTAGCTTCGTATTGCCCACAATCCCTTAGCCTCCTTGCTTATGAACTTTGAAAGGGCCCTTATGACCTTGCCAAGCCAACAAGTCAGAATTTAAAACACTATCAAAGTGTTCGTAATGTACCTTACTCGCAGCATTTACTCATCTCGACTGTATTTGCATTGCTCCCTTTTTCTTGAATCCCGATGCACAACCCATATTTCCCAAAAGTGTCAACTCTACAGTCGAATCTGCAGGCTTCATATCGAACTCTTACGTCACTAACACTTTCGAAAGAGCTTTTGTAACTTTTTGTTCTATCGAGTTAATATTCCTCCCGTACGAAACATCTTCGACTAGTTAGATTGACGACAATACCTTTGCCCCCACCTTCATATCTCGATGCACTGGCACAACACTTTTTGTTAACTGACCGGTGATAATATGAATTTGATTGGCCCATGGATACAGAACTGTCTGAATACTGTCAAGGAATTTTAAGCCAAGTACATAATCGTAATCATCTAATTGGATTACCTCAAAGTCTTTCTTGCCCTTTCATTCGCCGATTTGTAGCTCCATATTATGAACTACTCCCACAGTTGGGGCCTCCTCGAAATTTACTGTCTTGATCTTCTTATTCGATTTCTTAATCGGTAGACCAAGCTTCCTCGCAGCCTTTTCTGATATGAACAAGTCCGATGCTCCCGTATCAATAAGAGCACTTCACTTCTGACCCGCAATGTTGATGTCTATAAATATCAACCCTTCTTTACCATTCCTTTTCTTAGGAATGAGCATCATTGAATTGGCCCTCGATGTCTTTCCCTCAATAAGCTTCGCCTCTTCCAGCTTATCATTCCTCTGGATAGTCGAAACTAAAGATATCTTTGGGCAGTCCCTCTTTATGTGCGGTCCCTTACAAAAGTAGCATCGTAACTTTCCCCTCTTTTCTTTCGGGCTATTAGGTCTCCACTTCCCATTTCGTGGTTTCCTCTCATCACTATCGCTGCTACTACCATTGCCATCATAGCTACGTCCCTCTTCATCCTCCTCATGGTACCCACCATTGCCCCTCCTGTTGGGCTTAGAAGACTCAACCTGTCCCTTCTCGGAACAAGTTCCACTATGGACTCCGTTACCATCATGGCATTGGTAAGTTCTTGAACTCCTCGACGTTGCAATTCTTGTTTCGCCTATGGTTTCAACCTATCTGTAAAGGAGAAAAATGTTTCCTTCTCGCTCAAATTAGATATCTGAAGCATGAGTTCACTGAACTCCCACACATACTTCCTAACTGTGCCTCGTTGCGTTAGTCGTTGCAACTTTACTCGAGCTTCATCTTCGGTATACTCGGGGTAAAACTGTGCTTTAAATTCATTTTAGAACTCCTTCCATGTCCCAATCTCGGTCTCACCACGTCTCACATCAGTGGACCTACGTCACCACCATAACAAAGTAACGTTAGCAAAATACATAGCAATAGTATTTACCTTTGTCACATCATCCTCGATGTTCATCGCACGAAAGTATTGCTCCATGGCCAAAAGAAAGTTTTCCATTTCACTTGCGGACCTTGCCCTTTTAAACGCCTTCGGCTTGGGCACATCCATCACTTGTGGCTTCGGCTTTGAAGCCAACATTCTATTTCCTATGGCAGCCTTGAAAATCTTGAGCTCCCCCTTAAGCTCATTGATCTCCTCCTTCAAAGCTGTCACCATAGCCTCGAGAACATCGTCCTTTCTAGCCAGCTTATTCTCCGAGGAACCAATAGTATCCCATACAAATTCCCTGAGCTGCTCTTGCAATGTTCGCAACCCATCATTGTGTCTATCATCGACATTGTTGATCCTCTCCTTGACATCCCCCATGGACTCCTCGAGAGTGACGACTCGATCCTCCAAAGCTGACAATAAGTCCCTTGATCAACTCGCTTTTCTGGCCCTTCCTCGAGTCTCCATTGGCTCACTCTGACCAACAACTTCTTTCGACATCCCAACAGTACCTTCGAACCAAAAGCTCTGATACCAACTGTCACGGGGCTAGATTTTTCGTCTTGCGATCCGTGTGGCCTTACGCGATCCATTTGTCCAAACGCGCCTAAGTCAACCTTACTCAAGTGAGGATTCCTTAAGAACTCCTCCAAGGCATCAAGTTGAAGAGCGAAAGCGATTTATGCCAAAAGAAGAACAACAGAAGAACAAGAGAAAACCATAGAAAAGAGGTGTTTAAGTAAATGCTCTCAGAATTCTATTACTCTTAAGAATTTAACATATAATGGAATGAGTACAAATGAGGGGGAGGCTCTCTATTTATAGTTGAGCTCCCCCAAAACCGACAGTCAAGATACATTTACATCGACAGACGAGATTAACCATATCCCTTTATTTTAGGGATTTACAAGATATGGCATATCAAATCAAATCTAATCTAATATTTACAAGATATGATTCCCTCAATCTTCTAAGTTTAGTTACCATATTAGCCTAAGTTGCCTTGTTTTCATTATCGGGCCAACCAAGCTTCAATCTGACAGGCTTCTCCAATAGTTCTTTGAATCGGGTCAGCTCTCATGGGCTAAATGTTCCCCATCTAATCGATAGACCTCCATGGGGTGCATCTTGTGCAATGGTCACGGGCTTTGCAGTTTAGCCCGTGACAAAAGGAAGAAGTAGATTGTGAGGGAATCAGGCGTTGGGCTTAAAATCGACTAGTTTTTCAACTTGTATAAGACAATATTCAAACCCAAAAATAAGTTTTCAAATGCCAAAAATAAAACCAAATATTACTTTTCAATACTTTGTATTTTGGTGCAATTTTGAATTTGAAGTTAAAATTGTTAGGAGCGAAGAAAAATCATGAAAAGGAAATTAAAATACAAAATCAGAATGAAATTATGTTGGATGATGAGGAAGAAAAAAAAAAGAATAAAAGAAAAAGGGAAACCAGGAAAAAAGAAAAAATGGAAATATTTTTTAAAAATATATTTATTTATTTATTTTAGGTTATGGCATCATTTATGTCATTTGTCATAATTTTATTTCGCCATATGTCCTGAACTTAACGGCATTAGATTCAGGTACTAATTTAATTGACGGAAAAAAAGTTCGAGTACTAACATGGAAGAAGTGAATAAATTCGGGTACCAATTTTATATTTAACTTTTTTATATTATTGCATTCAATTTTAAATAGATTCTTAATTAATTTATATTTTTTTCCCGAAGTACTCAGTCTTTTCTTAGTTAATAGCTTGAATAACTTGAGAAGGAAGAATAAATATTGAAATGTTGAAAGTCCTCTGCTGCATAAATAGACAAAGTTGTAAATCCAAACATGAATCATCCAAAAGAGACAAACATGTCCATTGTGAGGAACCAACCAATACAGAGTAAATAAAAACAAGTTTTACTTGTAAAAAGAAAAACAGATAAAAACTAGAAAACATCATGAGCACTCCAAGCAAATGATCTAAATTATATGGTTACAAATAGAATTTGCTGCCAGCAATAAAAACTTTACCAATTGTGTCAGTAAATGTTGTCAAGAGTTAGTCACAGGTATAAGATGTAAATCAGTAACCTCCCACTCCCAAATGCCATGCAAATGCTGAAAGAATCACATGATATACCAAATTTTCCCGCTACATATATAAACCAACCCCCAATCATCTATTTTTCTATTTCCTTTCTTCATTAACAGAAACACAACCTTTATGCATTAATGAAAACACTATCTCCTGTTTGGTACCCCTTTTTTCTTTTTATAACCAGATCTTAGCCCGACCTCATCGATTCTGACTCTTAACTTTTTTCAATTTGCTCTTCTCTCGCATCTTTTTTTTCTTTGCTTCAGCTGTAATCCAAGTGTAATCTGGAGGAATTGCAAATGGATCTTGAAGATTTTCTATCTTATTGCAACTATAATTCGATGAGCTAGGACGGTGATATGGTGCCTTTATCCACTGAAACCAAGATGAGCCTGAGGAATGTGTCACCGCAGGGCTTTCACGGCCAGTAGTGGGGCTTGAAGGGGGTGTAGAGAACTCGTCCACTGGCTGTAGCTCTTCAAACTTCGTAAAAGTAACCAATACTCTGATGGTTGGAACCACTGGAATAGCAACCTAAGTGCAACCATGAGTATTTCTTAGTAAAAAGTTAAAATAATAATGTTCAAGCAAATTGCAAATTGCAAAATGGAGTAACAATGATAACACAATCCAATCGGATAGTTAAAAGAACAAAATACCTTGACAGGGAAGGTTCCCGCAGGAAGCTTTGTAGTCAGCAGTTCTCTTAATCGACGAATTGCTTTGACCTTGTTTGCAAGAATGTCTAGCAACGGCAGAAGTTCTTCAGTTTGCAATGGGAAGTTTGGAGAAAGCCAAAGAATAGGCCTCAATCCTTTCTTATATTCATTCTCGCGGCCACCATCCTTGTGCCAATTACCAATCTCCGAATTCATGGAAATAGACGTCTTCGAATCTCTTATCCTCCGATGATCGTGCCTTGCTGCAATCTCCACAGAATGTCTACCAGGTTTGATATGACTATCGGATGGAGAGTCTCCCAGCAAATCACTTACCTTTTCATCTACACACACAGAACTCCTCGGTGATACGATCTTCTTCTGCGTCTCTTGCTTTGGCTCCCGTTTCCTCCATCCGCCAAACCATCCTTTCTTTTCCTGCTTAGTCTCTCCATTTTTATAACCATTGGACTCCTTGATAGAAATTTCCCTTGGCTCATAACAACTATGTTGATGCCCAATAATGCCATCACCATTCTCATTGGATATTTCTGAAGAATCCAACTTAAGAGCAAGTTCGAGTTGCCTCCTTTCATCTTCCGTCAATATCTCATCAAGCTCTTCGCTCTCTGCTTCATTTCCATTGGAAGCTGCAAGGAATTCATCATTTGTCATGGCCCCAGGCACCCTCCTAGATTTGACGCTTACAACAACATTGTGCATATCATACACCTTAGCCTTCCAGGCACCTACCATTTCTGCTTTCTCTTGTCGCCTCCATGTCAATTGTGGCAAAAGAACCGCCTGTGTTACATCTATCCCGGGCCTGAATATATTAGTCTGAGACATTGCAAGCACTTCTTGTCGAACCTCTTCTTCAGTTGCTTGAGAACCAGCACCGTCCAAAGCATTTATCACCTCTTTATCCTTATGCGTAATCATACAAAGTGAACCAGGAGGAACCTTCCCATCCTCAGAACCATCACCAAGGAAAAGAATACTTTGATCTGACCGCTGAATTCGGAACCCATCAAATCCAGCCAAAGTCATATCAGCTCTCAAATTTGCTCCTCTCTTACAAATTTTATATGTGTCTGATGGAGCAATTCTGGAAATGAAAGGAATCACAGAACTCTCAAAATGGAATGTGATTTCCATGTAAAAATCTCTCATCCTTCGCATAGTTCCTACCAAGAGAGGCAACCTTCTACACCATTTTGCCCATGCCAATGGCTGGTAATGCCGAACAATAATCATAGAAACAGCTTCTTCCTTATTACAAATTGCTTCTTGGAGTGCACTCCATCCTTGTTCATTTTGCAAGCTCCAATCAGCACCAGCAACCATAAGCATTTCAGTTGCAGTTTCATCACCAAGCTTAACAGCCAAGTGAAGAGGTGTATCCCGGTTAGGAACATCCCGCCTATCAATCACGGCAGCGATCGCATCGGCCTTCTCTTCCTCAGCCAATGAGGCTGCTTCTGTTTGAATCTCAGTCGGGTTACTAACCCGTGGTAGAGTGGCGAGTATCCTCCTGAGCCCGGAGTAATCTCTCATTGCCACGGCCTTGTGCACAGCACTATGTGCATACTTTGAAACATCAATAGCTGCCATGCCTCAGGAGTTGAAAAATATGCTATCAACTTTTTTCCAATGGAAACCGATTTCGATCATTAAGCACTAGGTGATTCAACTGCTAACTCAAAATCCCCAATAATACAATACCAGCAGAAGCGGACTATTCCTCCCTACACACCAACAACTTTTCATTAGAATGAATAGTACATTGCAAATGTGGACAAAAACAAATCAAACCCGATTCAATATTATTCCATCCATATGAAAATACAGTATTTGACAATTATTGTAACAATCAAAACAGCAACAAGAAGGGAAAACAAAAAGAATTTTCTTTGATGGACCCAAAAAAAGAAAACCAGAAAATTTTATAGGAAGAAGGAAAAAATAAAACCTCACCTGGTTCTTGCTTGCTTTCTTCTTTTCTTCCAAGCACTCAACATTTAAGCCCACAAAAAGACCCCTCACTTTCTCTTTCTCTCTTGTTCTTCTTCAAAGTGGGGAAAAAATAAACCTTCTGATCCAATCTAAGATCAGACAAACAGAAGAAGAAGCATGTGATTGTGTGGGAAACAAAATAATAATAATAGTAGTAGTAATAATAAAAGCAAAACACCAGGTGGGAATCTGGTAAAGAAGTTGAGAAAAAATGATGGGTCAAGAATCAAAGAAAAGAATAGCTAAATAAGAAAGTAAACAAAACCCCACCTTTCAAGAATACCCCCACCCCAAATAAAAAGTGTTCATAAAAGAAGATAAAGAGAATAAAAAACTGTAGGAGAAGTAGCCAAGTTAGTCTTTTTTGTACAGAGTAGAAGAAAAGGTATTTTTTTCTTTAAAAATGGGATTTTTGTGAATGTGATTCGCAATTTAGCTCTGAAGAAGGGAGAACTTTAGAATAGAAAACAAGAATCCTTAATTTATTTGCTGTATGACTGCTTGATAAAAAAGTTGCTTCCCAGATGCATTCACTATTTTAAATGGATTTCGAATTCTACGGATTGTATCGACAACTAATTGGGAGTATCAGCTCGAAAACAGGTATCTGAGTGATTCGAAAATCAGTAGCAATCAATTAAATTAGATTAAAAAAAAGTTAATTCAAAAGATGTGAATTCTTTTATTTTTATTTTTTAATATATTTTATAATAATTTATTAAAAGAGTATTCATTAGGATGAAATGAATAATATTGAGTACACGTTTAGTTCGCTATAATGAAATAGACTTATAATGGAATAGAGGCGTAATAATAATTCAATTGTTTAGTTGAATGTAATGGAATAGAGGCATAATAGTATTTTTGTGTTTAGTTGAATGAGATATGTTGTAATAGTATAAAAAAAACTAAAATGATTAAAATATCCTTAGAGCTTGTTTTGTTTGGGAACCGGTATGCATTCCCCCTATTCTCTGGGCCCACCACCAAACGGCCCACCACCAAACAGACGTTTGGTTGGGTGTAATCGTATTACACCCCTATTTCCTTCCATGTCTATTACTGATATTGGCTGTAACTGCCATTCTTAGTTTGAAGCGGCGATTAGAGATTCCCCACCAATTCCTAATTTTATTTTCCGTTTTCTGCCCTCATCCTCTCCCGATGTTTCCCAATTTTTTCCCTTCCAGATTTTTACTTCTTCTTCTGGTACGGTACGCTTCTTTTCTTTTCACATTTCTTTTCTTTTCTCCATTTTCTTTTCTCCAGATTTCTGCTTCTTCTTCCAAATGTTTTCCTTGTTTTTCTTTTCTTTTCTTTTCTTTTTTGTAAAATCAATTTTGATTTTGATTTTGTTTTGCTTTTGCTTTTGCTTGTGCTCAAATCTGGAATATTTGTTTTTGTTCTCCTAATTTTGATTCGTTTCTAGCATTTTCCATTCGGCTTTTCTCTGTATTACACGTTCGATTAAACAGATGAAAATTTTTTCATTCATCATGTTCTATTATTTGTTTGTTCTATTGCATGTTTGTTTGATTTTATTGTTTTCCTTGTTGTGCTTTGCTGTGAGAGTGAGTGAGTGTTTGCTGGTCAATCTGCAGAATGTGATTTTAATATAGGGGAAATACAGTGAACGTGCTCATCTTTCTTTCGAGTCTGAAACTAAAACAACACTCTCACGCTTTGAAGATAACATGATTAGTGTGTTTTTGATTGCTTAAAATTTCCAATTTTTTATATGGGAAGAGATAAAACAGAATCAAATGTTTCCAATTTTTTGTAGAGGGAGATAGTGAGATATCTTGGGAATTTGAGTTGTTTTACATCTTTTGAGAGCCATGCTTGTCTCTTGAGAGTTGAAAAGTTGGCTGGGAAGCATGAGGAGACCGATGATGAATTGATGGATGAATTGGAGGTGCAACCACGAGACGATGTGGATGATGAAGAGTTCGAGTCAGATTTTGATAATTTGCTTGATTGATGAAGAGATCGAAAATTTGTATAGTGCCAGGGATATAGTCGTGAAAAGAATGATCAAGGATGAGTACTTTAACATGGATAATCAGAAGTGGGATGAAATGATTAAGGAAGCTGTTCAGCATGGATATCTTAAAGACACAAATGAGTGCGAGGAAATTCTAGAGGACATGCTTAGTTGGGACAAACTCCTCCCAGGTTTTTCTTGATTTTAATATCATATATGCTCTTTTCTATGTGAGGCTTTCTGGTTCTATTATACTGGATTGCTTTACTTTCTATCGTGGACCTGTAAATCTCTGCCAATTCTAGCTTATCATCTGCAATACTAATGGATGTTTAGATTATCAATCTATTTTCTTGTGAAATGATCGAATGCAATATTTTCAGGGTGTCTTTATGTAGTGAAATGAGTGGTAGACTTGGTAAACTTGCATGTGTTACAAAATTGAATCTAGAGATCCGCTTCCCTGTCTTGACTTGAGCAACTTACTTCCATTCTTCCTCCAAAGTAGTTTCCTGATCAATTTGGCTTTATGTATGCACTTTCTGAAGAACCTGAACTTTAGCCTATGATGCTCCAACTTTTCATTCTTGAAGTACCTGTGTCCAGTGTATATATAGACATCACTATGGGGATATGACCTGACAGTGATCCTTGGAATATATGAAAGAAGCTAGAGAAGATTCAACACACCTGTATGCTGCACTCACACCCTAGTCTGAGTAATATAGCTATTAACCCCCATTTAGTTTTTGATGAGATAAAGTGTGGATAGAAAACCTGTCAATACTTGCAATGTTTGTCCATAATGTTTGTAAATGAGAAATGACCCTAGTCTACTTCATTTCTCAAAGCCAATTGCTTGCGATTGCATGTAAATGTTGCTAGAAAGCTGTTGCTAAGGCTTAAGAATCTGTTTTATGAGTCAGTGTTGGTTGTTTCAAGTTTACTTTAATGTCACTCTATTTACTGCTTTCTAGTTTAACTTTTGTATGGTAAGTGATTTGTATACTAGTTGTTTCTCTTGAATATGCATGCAGAACTTACATATTAGTAGTTACAAGCACAGATTTGCTGCTTGATAACAGATAGATCTTTTTTTTTTTCATAGTTTACCATGGTTGCTTTATGCCTATATAATTTGCTTTCGAAAACACAGCTTGTATGATTCAAGGAAAGCAAATTCATAGCTTTAGTATAATATTTGACACTTCTGATAATATTCCATTTATCTTTTTGGCCCCTATACTCTAGACCTTCATTTGAACTTTTCATATTCTCTTAACTAAGAACTGCATGGAGCTTGTACAATATGACAATAGGTGCAGTTTCACTCAAAATGTCATTTCAATGCTTATATTGCTAGCTTTGGGCAATAATGTGTATATTTATGCTGAATTTTAGTGTGTGAACTTGCCAAGCGTGCACTATTTTTGTGTTGTTATTACTATAGATTTTCAATGATATTTTGAGATTTTGTTAATGTATCTTTCTATGATATACAAATACTCAGATAATCTAGTTTTAAGTGCTATTCTAGTCTGCTTTTGTAAATAAGTTGCTTCTCCAACATTTCAGGTGACAGACAACTACTACAGGCCAGATTTAACAAAAGCAGCCCTTACAAGGTTGAGTGCTGTGCACAGGAGTCTAAAGGTAGCCAAGTCTGGTGTCAAAAAGAGGAATAGGCAAGCATTGAAGGTTCGTGGCAGGAAGTGAGCTAGACCTTTCAGGTTGTATGAGCTCTGTTATTTTCATTGCCCCAGACATTTTTTTACCCCTTTTTTGAATTTGTCTTATTTTTCATGGTTTGAACTGAGTTGTTGAATTTTATATCTAGATAGATTTTGAACCAACAGAGATTTGGAGCTATTTACCCTTTATTTTCCCCCTGATATTGAGACATTTGCTTCTGCCATCGCAATTTTATAGCCAACTATTATCACCTTTTCAAGATAATCCTGCAGCAGTGGAACTTTGTAAATGTCTGTTGATTGTGAAGTATATAATAAAAGGATGAGCCATAATAACTGGGATAAAATATATAATTTCAGATGTCGATTTTATTGTTTAGACTTTTCTTCCTTGGAATTTGTCAGATTATTTTAAGGTGGAGATTGAAAATGGCTGACCCCAAAACCAGAAAGTAGAATGCTAATGCCAGGATCAAGTGAAACAAAGAACGAAAATAAAGAACCAGGGCAAGGAAGTTCTCGAAACCAAAACAATCTTGAATTGATTGATTAATCGAAACTTGAACATTCATCATTGATCTTTCTAGTATTATATATTTTATAGTATTATATATTATGATTTTAGTAAATTCATATAAGAATATTTAATATTAAGAATTTTATTAAATTATATTTAAAAATAATTAATTTAAATTATATTTTATAGTATTATATATTATGATTTTATTAAATTCTAAGAATATTTAATATTAAGAATTTTATTAAATTATATATTTTTACTAAATTATATTTTTAATAATAATTATTTTAAATTATATTTTATAGTATTATATATTATGATTTTAGTAAATTCATTTAAGAATATTTAATATTAAGAAATTTATTAAATTATATATTTTTATTAAATTATATTTAATAATAATTATTTTAAATTATATTATATAGTATTATATATTATGATTTTATTAAATTCATATAAGAATATTTAATATTAAGAATTTTATTAAATTATATATTTTTATTAAATTATATTTAATAATAATTATGTTAAATTATATTTTATAGTATTATATATTATGATTTTAGAAAATTCATATAAGAATATTTAATATTAAGAATTTTATTAAATTATATATTTTTATTAAATTATATTTAATAATAATTATGTTAAATTATATTTTATAGTATTATATATTATGATTTTAGAAAATTCATATAAGGATATTTAATATTAAGAATTTTATTAAATTATATATATTTTTAAATTATATTTAATAATAATTATGTTAAAATATGATTAAATAATTTATTATTTATATTAATAATCTTATTAAAATTTAATAACAATAACAATAATAATCTACCTAAAAAAAATTCTGCTAAGGGGTATTCTAGTCATTTTAGTTTTTTCCTTGTGCTATTACAATATCATTCTATTCAACCAAACATAAGAATACTATTATGCCTCTATTCCATTACAGCTCTATTCCATTACCTTAATAGAATTTTTTTTAGGTAGATGATTATTGTTATTGTTATTAAATTTTAATAAGATTATTAATATAAATAATAAATAATTTAATAATATTTTAACATAATTATTATTAAATATAATTTAACAAAAATATATAATTTAATAAAATTCTTAATATTAAATATTCTTATATGAATTTTCTAAAATCATAAAATATAATACTATAAAATATAATTTAATAAAAATATATAATTTAATAAAATTCTTAATATTAAATCTTCTTAAATGAATTTACTAAAATCATAATATATAATACTATAAAATATAATTTAAAATAATAATTATTAAAAATATAATTTAATAAAATTCTTAATATTAAATATTCTTAAATGAATTTACTAAAATCATAATATATAACACTATAAAATATAATTTAAAATAATAATTATTAAAAATATAATTTAATAAAAATATATAATTTAATAAAATTCTTAATATTAAATATTCTTAAATGAATTTAATAAAATCATAATATATAACACTATAAAATATAATTTAAAATAATTATTATTAAAAATATAATTTAGAAAAAATATATAATTTAATAAAATTCTTAATATTAAATATTCTTAGAATTTACTAAAATCATAATATATAATACTATAAAATATAATTTAAATTAATTATTTTTAAATATAATTTAATAAAAATATATAATTTAATAAAATTCTTAATATTAAATATTCTTATATGAATTTACTAAAATCATAATATATAATACCATAAAATATAATTTAAAATAATTATTATTAAATATAATTTATTAAAAATATATAATTTAATAAAATTATTAATATTAAATATTCTTATATGAACTTACTATAACCATAATATATAATACTATAAAATATAATCTAAAATAATTATTCTTAATATTAAATATTCTTATATGAATTTACTAAAATCATAATATATAATACTGTAAAATATAATTTATAATCTACTTTATTATTTTTAAACTGCAATACATATTTAATGTGCTAAAATATCATTAGTGAAACAAATAATTTAATTATTCTACAATAAAAAAATTAGAAGTAATAAATAACTTGAGAATTATATTTTGCATAAACATAATATTCATATATTAACAAAAGGTTACATGAAATTCTATGTCATAATCCATATGTTATATAGTTTTACAACATCAAAAAGTTAGAACATTGTAATGATATACCATCCCAAATATTACAAACAGAAAAAGTTACGAAAATATCGTCAACAGAACCATGATTTTTAATGGTCAGCAAGAAATCTTCTGACCCATTCCAACCACACATCAGAAGGTAAACTAAAGAAAACGAGCATTTGAGTTGGATGATCTGGAATTTTGCTCAATGCTCGATAGCGCTCATCCATAGTTAAACCTTCTATTTCCCATAAGGTTGGATCTAAATTTGTAGCTTTTTCTTGGATGATCTGGAAATCTTCTAACTTTTGTTGAACTAACACATCGGAGGCAATACTCCTACTGATTTGTTCGCCAATGGCCCACATGTTTTCCGCCAATAAAGTGGCAGCATCATGAAATGAAGAAGAAATATGATCACTTGCATCATAATTCTTTTTTTTCTTATTTGAAGATGTGGAACCCCCTTGGTTTCTATCTGGTTGCGGTTCCATAGCAGAAACATCCATGTCATCCAAAGAGACATCAGCTTTGCAGTCATTGAATTCGTTTCTTTCTTCATTAATATCTGTAGTAGGTACATCCTGAACATTTATTTCTTCAATAACATCAGCGGCTGTTTGAGCATCTCTCCCAGTCGCTCGATCTCTTGCGTAGATGGAAGTAAGTTGGTTGTAGTAAGGGAAACTACGATGTTTGAATTGACCGGCTTCTTTATGACTCTATAAAAATGAGGAAATCATATTAGTTATAAGTTTGGTAAAAATAAGATAATAAAAACTTGAAATAATTCTTACATTTAAATAAGAGTTCCAAACCGCATCTTCAGCAACAACGATCTGCCTATGCTCATCCCAACCAAAACCGCTATTGTTTTGGCCATTAAACATGTCATACACGATTGACCAATCCCTTTTTAGTAACCTAATCCTCGATTCAATATTAGGTCTAGCCTTCAACATTGCATTGGGTAAAGCCTTTTCTAACATTTTTTCTAACTCGTTTAAATAACCGGCTTTGAACCCCGTATTAGCATTAAAGGTTCCAACATTCTGCAAGTCCACCATGCAGGAAACCATTGCTGCATCTTCTTCTGGAACCCATTTCCTTTTGGTTCCTCGAGAAGCTTGGGAAAAAACATTTGATTCTGAAACACCTGAAATAATTATCTTAAGAAAAAAAAAACAAATTACAATTAAGTTTAATATCATGAATCAAAAGGTGAACACTTTACAAAATTACAATTAAGTTCAATATCATGAATCAAAAGCTCAACACTTTATAAAATTATAACACATGATGAATGAAAAGAAATTAAATTATAATTCAACAAGTTTAGTACAATACAAAAAACAATTCAAACACCACCAGAGTTTCACAAACTAGATACATAAAATAACATAAACAAATTAACTCAAACTCATTTTGTCCCTAAACCTAACTAATTTCTAGATGCTTGCCATTCATCGAACATTTGGTTGGCTAGTTCCATCCTCCAAGTAGCCCATGCATCCGATGGATGAATATTTACGATATTCGGTTCATCGTCATCTACCACGTTACTAGGTAATCCTTCTCCCACCTCCGATTCAATAGGATCAATACTCATATGGGTTCGAATAAAATTATGGAGCAAATAACATGCAATAATGATTCTATTATGCACTCTTATAGGATAGAATGATGGACTCCTAAGTATTCCCCATCTAAGTTTTAATAACGCAAAGCATCTTTCAATAACATTACGTGCTGAGGCATGTTTCATATTAAAAAATTCTTGCGGAGTACTTGGCTGATAACCCTGACGCCATTTAGTCAAATGATATCGTTTTCCTCTAAATGGTGCAAGAAATTCCTCACAATTTGTGTATCCAACATCAACTAGATAATAACAACCTATAAAAAAATTTAAATGATTAATTCCCTAAAAAAAGTTTGATCTTAATGAATAATTCAAAGTCCTCTAACTATCCAGTTTACCATGAGGAACTTTTAGTCCATGTCTCCTACTAATGGCATCTCGAAGAACCCGTCCATCAGCAACAGAACCTTCCCAACTAGGAAGAACATAAACAAATTGCATATCAGGTGTACAAACACCTAGCATATTTGTTGCTATGTCCCCTTTTCGCGTTCAATATCTAGGTTTATCAACTGTTGGAACCCTAATCTTGATGTGGGTTCCATCAAGAGCACCTAAGCAATTCTATATCACATGTTATAAAACCTTGAGTTAGGATACTAAACTTAAATCTAAATCAACTAAATTATGTACAAGCTATATACAAAACTCAATCCAATACCTTAAACCATTTCCTTATTGTGTCTGAAGAATTAGCTGTAATTGGCTCTGCCTTTCTAAATAACACATCTTGTAAGCGTATGATAGCATTTAAAACACTATGAAATGATCTGCTAACAGTTTCCCTGGACCTATTAAAGTGATGCTTGATAACTCGATTTTTAAGGTGATGGGAAATGATGTGTAAAAACATTGCCACTTGCTCATCAACAAGCATGTTCCTTGACGACTTCAATCCCCCTAACGTTTGTAACATCTCACACAGTTTAAAAAAGGCAAATCTGTTCATCCTAACTTGTTCAATACATGTCTCGTCACTAGCATATATAAGCCTTTTCACATAATCCCGTTTTGCATAAAAATCTAAAATATAGGACCTAATCCTTGGTCTATAAGTATGTAGGCTATGGCTGGCACCCAATGTAAGTAAGAACCAACTCGCAATTCTACAGATTTGCAACCATATTGTCAATACAATACCAATTCTTTTACGCCTCACACTTTGTGCAATTAAAGGCAGACGAGCCATTACTGCAAGATATTAAAGTGTTATATAGCTTGAGATCATAGTAAAAGGGTCACATTTCTCTAATCATAATTTCAATAACAGTAAAATAAAATAAAATAATTTAATTGCCAAAGAACTTAAAGTGATTGTGTGAATAGAAAACGCTCAACTGTGGGTGGAGGGAGCAATCAAACAAGCCAAAGAATTCAAGTTGTAATAACACACTATCAAAGAAAAATGAACAATACAAATTTAGAATCTTTACGAAGCAAAAAATAGAAACTAAAATTATCTTTGCAACTTGAAATTCATTTCTTTATCAAATTAGTTGTCATGATATAAAAGCACTTTAGGCCTCGATAATACAATCACAGATGGCATGCCTAGTCTATTAACCAAAACCTTATGTAGAAATAGACTATCCTTGTGAGGTGAACAAATTTTGAAAATAGTCTACAACAATTTGCATAAATTCATCTATATATTGAATTAAAATTAAATTTATATTTATACAATTACATTCAGAATGAAAGAATCCAATCTCAATCCAAAATAGCAAGCAACAAGGGAAAAAGAAGAGAACAGATTGAAGACCTAACATTCTCCCAACATGGTATGTATAAAAATACAGGCATAGTTTGCCGTCAGACGGTAAAAAAATAGGCCAAAAATAGAGAGGAGCCCCATTCAATAACATCTTCCTCATTAATATGCATTTATATCTGAAGCTCACATCCAAGTCCAAATAACAAATTGAAGGATGTCCTATCCCCAAAACAATTTTTTTTATTTAGTTCCACCAATAAAGTCAGCATAACTTCAACTGTAAATCATAATTATATAGATTAAGCTGTTTGATCAACCAGTAATAAAGGATATGTTAGGAAATTTCTAAGATCGTTCACTATCTTTCCTAGTTTTTCTTTGTTTGCCTGCCGAGGAAAATAAATCTATCACCATCATACCATATTATTAATTTTAGTTCCAAAAGCTCATAAGGCAATGTAGAGAAGAAAATTTAACAAATATCGTTCACTTCATCACTGAGAACATGTACCCTCCTTCCAAAGCAATAATCGTTATCCATTAAGCAGACACTATTGACATTTTTCATAGAAACAAACAAACAAAAATTAGACACAAACAAAATCCACCAACTAATCCCAAACTTTTGAACTAAAGTAAAACAAAAACAAAAACACCTACTTGCAATTTTCATGTCAAAAATGTAATAAAACATTTCAGAATTAAAATGTGCACTTTTATGCCATTAAAAACAAAACATAATCAATTTATACACACCAAAATAATATATCCATTTTCTATGTTCATGCCAAGAATGAAAAAAAATCATTGAAACCTCAAATGAACCATAAACAGAAAAGACCCATTTTTCATCTTCATCTAAAAAGTGTAAAAAAAAATAAAAATAAAAATCCATAGAAACCTCAAAATGAAAGAATCTTAAAAACAAAAATAGGAAGTACCCATTTTCAATCTTCATCTAAAAAATGAAATAAACAACAATTCGAACCTTAAATGAACTATCTCAACACACACCAAAAGAAAAAAAAAACGAACAAACCCTCATCTAAGAATGTAGTGAATCATTCGAACTGTAAAACTACTAATATCTAAACAAACAGATAGATAATATACCAAAAATTAAAAGCCATTTGATATTCATGTAAACAATGTCCTTAATAAACATCCACTCCAACCTTCAAATAACCCATTAAAAAACTGCATATACCAATGCATATATACAAGATACATAGCAAAAAAAAATACACTCATTTGCCAACACAATCTCAGAGACGATACAAACCATTCAAAAATTAAAGTGCACCATTAGAATTCAAAAACACAAAAAATAAAACAAACCCATTCTCCAGATTCTTTTAAAAAGAAACATTCTAATTGATCGATCAAAATAAATAAATAACTCAAACCCGATGCTCTAATAAACATTCCAATAACATAAACAACACCATTCAAAAAGATAAAAAGAACCAAAAATTGATCAATCAAAATTCTCAAAAGCCACATGCAAACATATCTTCCACATCTGCATTACACAGATTAAGCAAATAATCATAACAAAAAACATACCCAGCGACAAGGCAAAAACCAGCCTCGTACCTTTGCTGAAGACGATCCGTACGGGCCACCAAATAAGAAAATGATGGAAGAAGAAGCAGAAATCGATGGAAGAAGAAGCAGAAATTACCTCTGCAATATCGATAGAAAAAGAAGCAGAAAAAGGAAACGAAAATAAGAAACGGGTAAGGAATCCCTAATCGGCACTGAATGGGGGGAATGCCTATTACGGGATGTGGGCGTATTAGGGACGGAATGGATTCGGGACGTGCTAGAATTACGGGCAACCAAACGCTCGTTAGGTGGTGGGCCCTTAGAATAGGGGGAATGCATTCCTATTCCCCCTAACCAAATAGCCTGTGATGGTGGTGCCGGATGGAATGGGGGCACCACCATTTTTTTCCCACCAATAGCCACTCATCTTCAGGTCATATTTGGATTAAAAAAACCATATTTAAATGGTGGAGGGTAGGCATATGACGACATCAATATACAGGTTGAAAAAAAATTCGAGCACAATATAGGTCATATATGAGCTAAAAAAATTATTTTAAGGGAAAGAGGGCTTTTGTTAGGCGACACCTAGGGGAGGAGGGCTATTGTCAGGTGGTACCACTGTTGGCAGTCTAACTGCTTGCGGCGGACGTGACTAGACGGTTACGGGGTGTTTCTTCTTCTCATCTCCAAAACAATTGTCCATTTCCTCATTTTCCCCGCTTAAGGCATATATATCTAAGCCTATAGATGGTCCCCTTGTGTTGAAAGGAAAAAGTTTGACAGTTTGGTTTTGTAGATTTTGTGTTGAGAAGAAAGGAATCACTAGGTATGTTGTATTTTTTTTAATATTATTTGTTTGTTTGTTATTTATTTAACTGGTATAAAGAAAATTATTATATACTGAAATGGTATGGCAAAAAATATGTGATGTTTTCTAATTTTTATTTGTAATTATTATGCATTTATTTGTTTTTTTTACTTAGTTAATATTAAAAATTCTTTTCTAATTTTCCGAGCTTGTTATGTAATTATAATTTTTTTGAGATTTTTAACATTAAATTTTTATATTTTAAATATTTTTTGAGATTTTTAACATTAAATTTTTATATTTTAAATATTTTTTGTGTTGAAAATTTATTATTTAATGTTATTTGAATGATTCAGAGATTTCATGTTGAATTTTTTGTATGTATAATAAAATAATAATTTTATTTTTGTAATGATAATGTTTTTTTTTGTGTGAATAAAACAGTTTAGTATTTTTTTGGTATGTGTAGGGATAAAAAAAAGTTTAAGTGATATTATTGTGTTTTGCATGCTTTTGTATATATTATTTTGATATTTTTTTATTGTGATTTGCATGTTTTTGTATTATATTTATGTGTTTTGTTAATGAGTGAAAATGTTCAAACTTTAATTTTTCCTGTTAAAAAATGCATTTTCGTTATTTGTATATGGTTTATTTGTTCAGTTGATGATTAATATATTTTTTTTCAAAACTGTAAATATCCAAATGGGTTCGTTGATTACAAAAAATGATCACTTAGCAAATAAGATTAATGTGCAGGTAATAAAATTGTTATTTGTTATTCACGAGTCCTTTTATAAAGTTCCACGTCATTTTTTTATTTAATTAGGATATATTAATTAATGCGGTAATTAAATATGGTCAGGGTCAATATCGCATATTAGGGGCTCATGTCAATGGTCCGGGCAATCGACCAAATGAACATTTTATGCCATACTTGGAGGCATTCGGATTCGGATCAACGGCATTGATTCGAATGTTTGATTTGAGGTGATGCTTGATATCCACTTTGGTCAAGCGGTGGTGTCTGGAGACCCACACATTTCATTTGTTGTATGGGGAGTGTACCATCACTCTAAAAGATGTTGCACTACAACTTAGGCTCCCAATCGACGATAGTGCAATCACAGGTGTAAGTACAGTGTCTAAATTGACGACGCTTTGCTAGCACTTACTAAAACGCTCACCCGATGATGGTGGAGATAAATTTACGAGTTTGAGATTTTCATGGTTGAAGGGAAATTTTAAAAATTTATCGAGTACTGTCATTGAGCGGAAGATGATGTGTGCTGCTTGAGCATATATAATGCATCTGATAGGGGTGTACTCATGCCAGATGCAAATAACAACAGGGTCACTTGATATACTTGCCCCTGTTATTTGATTTGACAGCTGCATGTTCGTATAATTAGGGCTCAGCAGTATTAGCAACATTGTATCGTGAGCTTTTTCGTGTGACAAAACACCGTACCATGGACATAAGCGGGTTCTTGATATTGCTGTAGTCCTGGGCGCTATACAGGATGTTATATTTGACATCAGTTAGTCAACAAACACATGCCTTCCCACTTGCAAATAAGTGATAAAATTTAAGCATTACATTAAGAATTTTGTTTTTTTATGGAAAATTGTTCTAACAAGTTTAATTTTTAATTTATTGTTTAAATCTTTTTAATTTTTAATGATTACGAAATGGAAGCATATAATTAATAAACACTATTCATTCAACAAGGATTAATTTCAAAACACAACTTTTGACTTTTTTGAAAACAATATAATGTCAAAGTTTTGTTTTAAGATGTAATATAGTTGTGTTGCTCCTAAAATATAAATATGAAAATTCCATCATAATAATAAAATAAAATAAAATTTTGAACATGGAGTACAATAATTCATAGTCCACTCGATCGAGATGATTGTCCAATATGGTAGGTTCGGTGCAGGCATTTAGTCCGATTATGACTAGCTGTTCTGTACAGACCACAAAGTTTGGGGTTGGGGTTCTCCATCATGTCCATTTAACCATAGATCCTGGTGACCTATAGGCGACTTTTCGACTTCTTACGTAACCCCTTGTTTGGGACAAACTCGAAAGTCAGCGGAGGCACTTCCCATGTAGACAAATCACGCAAGATGGGGAACTGGTTTCCCCAAATACGCAATGTGCATTCCAAAGTGTACACCTCATCGATATATTGTTCAACATTGATTGAGGTGAGAGTGCAAGCTGCAACGACATACGTTCAATGGTAACAAAGTGTTTGGAACTTTCAAGCAATCACACCATCTATTTCGGAGATCAACTCTGTAAAACCTAAGTGGGATATCGAATTGATGACCAATGAACTCCATAACTTGAAAAGTTTCTAATTGTCGAGAATATATTTCTACATTCATCGACCTCGCTCTCTGATGGTTCGCATCCATTGCCTTCTTGACCTTCTCAACAAATACGTGTCCCGCCTCTATATGGTTTACTTATTTCAGCCCCATTCTTAGCATCAATGTTGCTAGCCTGCAGAACATAACTAAGAAAATAGATGAAATTGGAAGATGTTGTGTTTGTTTCAAGACGGAGTTAATCGCCTTTGCCAAGTTGGTGGTCATATGACAATATCGAGACCCGTTATCAAAACTTTGAGCCCATTGTCACAACTCCATGGTAACCAACCACTCTCAGAAAGGAGTATTCATTTCACCGTGCATATCACCTTCAAGCCTGGTTAGCCTTTGCTTTAAACAGTGTTGTTCTAGCTCGTACGCTACATATGTATTCCAAAAAAATACATTACCTTTTTGAATTAATTTGTAGAAGTATTAAAAAAATTTCAAAAATATGTTGAAACTAAAATTTACCCATGTTCACGACTTGTTTCCGCCAGTGTGCATTTTGTAGTCTTGGCAGAAGTTAGAGGTGATGTGCTCGATGCAGTAAACGAATCTCCACAAAACACTTGAATGCCTAATCGTGATAATTAGTCCCTTCGATCAATCGAATATGATACAAATATTGTCATCTCTAACAACATATGTCTGTAAGTTCGTCAGGAAGAATTCCCATGATTCCATATTCTCGGACTCCATAATGGAAAACGCTACAGGGAGCAAGTTCTAATTCTCGTCTTGAGCAATTGCAATAAGTATAATCTGCATATATTTTCTGTATAGCCAGATTTTGTCAACATGCACAAGTGGCTTGCAATGGGGAAAGGTCTACATGCATGGATCAAACGTCCAAAACATCTGGTGGATAGTTTTCCTTCTCGATTGTAGTTGGTCATCCGAGTCATAATAAGATCATGTTTGCATCAAGTACTCTCGCATAACGACTATCCACCATTGTAGTTCATTGTACAACACATCCCAATCTTCGTACAATTTCTCCATTATCATCTGTTCAGCTATCCATGCTTTCCGGTATGACATTCAGTATTGGAATCGTTCTTGTATTTTGATAATCAGCATCGAAATAGGTTTGGTCGGCATGTCCTTCACCATTGGTATGATGTAATTGTAGATGGTTTTAGCATTAAGTTTGCGGTGATCTTGTGTCATACATGTAGAAGTGCATGTGTGAGGCCTAACAAATTTTCTAATCTCCCACATTTGTGACCTCTAGATAAATCGACTCGTTCCCGCCAATTGCGCTCTTCTATCAACCTTCAACACTCCCTAATATACAATGTTGATTTAGAAACGTCGACTTTGTAGTCAATCGAAACATTCATGTTATACCGCTTAATGATAAATACCCAGTCTTCCTTAGTCGTGAATTTTTGGCCTACGAAAAACTCTTCACATTCGAGATCTGCGACCAATCGGTGAGCAGGTAGTATATCAAAGTACTCTAGGAACTTGGATGCATGTGCCACACTAGGATTTACGATCGACATGTGGGCCCCAAGATCATTGCGTATGAAAATGTCTCGACTTAGGTTTTCAATTGAAGATGTGTAAACATTTCCATCTTCATTCATGCCTTCATTGTCGATATCATTCGGTACCTCGTCTAGATAGGGATCACTATAATCTTCAACCTCGTGATTAGAAGGACCATTATTATCATATCCATCTTCACCATATGCATAGGTCTCAATCACCACATGATGTATTTGTAAATGGGGACCTGGGTTAAGGTTATCAGGCGTAGGTAGAGCATTAAGATCGATTTCGAACCTGCGTATAGTCGATTACCTCTCAATAGAAGCTCTCAGAACCTCCGTACACGGATCTTGAACTTTATGTTCTTCACTTAATGGAGTGAAATCTTCAGGTGGCTCCACATCAACTAACTCAACAAACAACTAAATCGATTCAATGTGGCTATTCTAATATTGACAATAAAGTGCGACCATAGTCTCCACGTTGTCATTGTCTACAAGTTCCATATCGATGAATTTGATGGGATTTGTTGAAATTGAGAATTTGTAGAATAGTTTCAAGATCCTCCTCCCACAACATCTAACAATTTTTGCACTGATCCTTCCTTTCATATCATCAACCGACACATTTCTATTAAATCTTATTTCTATTTTTCGGCGACATTCAAATATACAACCAACTGTTGTTATTAAAATTACCCTATCGGAATAAACGCATACGAAGAATTGATTATCCATTTTCAATACTAAATCTATAAAAATATTTAAATATAATTAAATTTCTCAATAATTATTTGAAAAACAAAACAAGATTCTATTGGAAAAAATATAATAACAAAAATTAATCAATGTACAAACCTTACAAATCTTTCTGACTTTTCTTCTTTGTTTTCTCTTCTACAAAAAAAAAACTCATTTCCTTTCTTCTTATCCATTAGCTGCTACAACCATTCAACAAAACACAAAAAATACTATAACAATTCAACAAAACAAAACACAAAAATGACTACCAAAATTCACACAAATTGCCATAATTGTTCAACTCAAATATATAAGGGTTTGGTGTCGCTAGTGTAAAACCCCTAACCCGTATCTGTCGCCAAAACATGGTTACAGAGAATTGTCAGGGTTTACGAATCAAATAGATAGAAATTTCAAACGTTTCATAACATATCAAATTCATAATAAAACCAATCAAAACCATATATATTGTCCCTTATATGAGCCCTCAAGGCCCTAAATACGCATTAGAAATAAGTCGGGACAAAATCAGAAACTTAGAAAATTTTCGAAAAACATAGAAAAATTTCAAAGTTGCAGGGGTCACACGGTCGTGTGGACAAGAAAATGACCACTTCCAAGCCATTTCTTTCACCCTTTCACGCATAAACCTACAAGAAATTTGTACATGTATACAAGGCCTGTAAACATACTCAAATTATGCAAAGAATGACTAATCTCAATACCAAATGTTCATATAACCAATATGCCAAAGGCACCTCAATCATCAAGCATCAACTTATATATATATACATGAGCACATTTGTTCAAACCTTAACCAAGATATCAAAACTACCAATATAATCGCTGGATAGTGTGATAGATCTCCGACGAGCTTCTAACCCGATCGAGCTTCCGATAACCTATAAAGTAAGTGATAAACAACTATGTAAGCAATGAATGCTTAGTAAGCTCATACAAACTTTAAACATAATATTCAAATTCAATAATAAACTTTATATGATAACTATAAAGTTATACCAATGCCTTAAGATTTGTCAACTACATAACCACCACTAACTCATAAATGAGTAAGTCTATCAACATCATATATCTGTTCATTCCTAACATAATAAGATTTTATAAAACGTTTTACGCTATCATTAAAATTTTCATAAAACTATGAATATCTTTCTTTACTTACTTTACATTTCATTTACTAAACATAAAATTAAATAACAACATCAATTAACTAATTAATATATTTATTCATAACATAGGTAAGTTCAACCATAACATACGTAATTTCTCATACATAAGTACATTATTCAACTCGTCAATCCCTTTTTCATCATATCACATTTCAATTATGAACTTACCATTTTATTTATATAATACCAGACATAAGCATATACATCAATCATAATCTCAAGCTTGACATAAGCCTAATCACCACCATCAATACGCAAGTTAGTGCATTTATGTATATAACTCATTTTCATGTTTCAAATCACTACCCCATTTTCAATTCTCATACAATATCATCCAATATCAATCATAGTATCGCTTTATTTAATTACCGCTATTAACACGACTCGGACTCGGATGGATACACAGATCCAACCAACACACCAATTTGGCACCCAGTGCCTTATCAGATAAATCCAAAGTAGTAATTGTGCTTAATCCTATATAAATTTGACACGCAGTGTCTCATCAGTTAAACCGAAGTAAATTGGCACCTAGTGCCTAATCGACTCGAAGTCAAAGAAATCCCTAAACTTTTCCTATCCTATGGCATGCCATCTATATTCAACTCAGCCCAATACAGTTAATAGGGTTCCAATTCACTTTCCAAATACAACCAATATCCAATTATTATATTTGCACATTATCACATTTACACATATGTATTCATTTCTTAAATAATCAATACATTCATAATATATATATCAATTCAATCCATTCCAATCAACTTTAATTCAATTCAATATCAAAGAGCCAAATACTCACCTCAATCACTTACCATATGCATTAAATCAAAATACAACAATTAGTAACTAGGTTCAGATTATAGAAATACAAACCGCACAATTGAAATATAAACACATATTAATGAATAAGATCCAACTATCATATGTCAACCTTTTGAATTCATACATATTAGCATATCATTTCAACATCATTTCGTACTATACTCAAATTGCACATGCTAACATCTTTTATTTGATTAACATCTTTTATTAGCTATTCATATATCAAACCACAATTGTTTATACATTGGAATTAGCCATTCAATACTCAATTCATGAGTACATAACTCATGTAACTCATTTAATCACAACATATCTCATTTTCATTTATGTTCAGGTTAATATTCAATAAATAACAAATCTTTCAAATTCATTAAACAATTTACCTTACCGAGATTGTACATATGAAGAACGACTTACGAATATGAGTAAATTGTCAGTACAAACAAACACACCAGATGCTCACAAGAGCCAATCCCTCCAACACACCAAATCACGATTGTACTCTATCCCGCGTTCAATCCAATCAGAGTAATCAAATTCAATATTATATATCAAATTACCATTAATTTTCAAAAATAAATATAAAATTTGTACCATGTTAATATACTTAAAAATTCATATTGATGTTAAATTCTAACTGTACTAACTTACCTGGCTAAATTGCAGAAATGTCAAAGTATAGGGGTATTTTGGTGATTTTCTATTCTCCTCGATTTTCCACTCGACCTTGATCTAAATTAATAATTTCATTCAATTTATTAATTTAGACAATAAAATAATTTATTTTTATAATTTTACAAAATTGCCCCTAACATTTTACTTTTATTCAATTTAGTCCCTAAACGTAAAACATGAAAATTAACCATTTTTAATGCAAACCATGCTAGCCGAATATTCATGGCATTCATTACAGCCCATTTTTGTAATAATTTCACAAAAACCGCTTTTATTTTTACTATTTCAACAATTTAGTCCCTAATCAGAAAATTCATCAAAATTACTTAATAAAATACTTTTAAATATCAACCAACATCTCAAATTCATCATTTAATAACTAAAATCATATATATTCATCAATGAAAACATTCAAAATCTTTAACAGTTTCAAAATCGAAGGTACGAGCTAGCTGGACCTAGTTGCAACGATTTCAAAAACATAAAAATTATTGAAAACGGGGCTAAATTGAACTTACATGCACCATCAAAAGAATAGCCGAAACTTGAAGCTACCATGGTTTCTTTCTTATTTTTCATTCGTGAAGAAGAAGACACCAAAATGAATATAAAACATTTTGATTTTATTTTAATTTAATTTAATTATCAAATTACCATTTTGCCCTTGGTTAAATAAATAAATAAAACACCAAAGTCATGTCCATATTTGTCCATCACATAAATATATGGCATAATTACCATCAAAGGAAGGTTTAATTTCACAATTGGTCTTTCAATTTAATTAAATTCTAACTAAATAAACTTATTTACAATTTAATCCCAAACTAATTAGGATTAAAAGAACAATTAATCCAAAAGCTAATGGATTCAATCATAGCACCACCACTTGGAAACTCTGACCATGGTTTAATTACCATTTAAGTCACTTTTCCTTTATTCAATTAACCATTTAATCACTCAAATCAAATAGTGATTAAATTTTACATCTTTTACAATTTAGTGCTTTTTAATTAATTAACTATTGAAATGTTAAAAATTTTCAACGAAACTTTACTACTACCTTTATGACACTTCTTAACTATTTATAAAAATATTTACGACTTTGTTTATAGAAACGAGGTCTCGATACCTCATTTTCTAGAACCACTTGACCTTATGGTCTTTCCACTTGAACTTAATTAATCAATCGAATAGCATAAATTATCATATCAAAAATATTTTTTAAAATCATATTTGACTTGTAAATATTAAATAATAATATTTATGAACTTACTCGTCGGATTTGGTGGCCCAGAAACCACGGTTTTCGACACCACTGAAAAACGGGCTGTTACAGCTAGTGTAGCAACCTCCACCCTTTTTTACCCGTATTTTGCCTGCTATAGTTGCTTCATACCAGTGCTGCTGTATAATGTCCCTCCACCATTAATTTTTTTTAAACATATTATGAACTAAAGGTGGAGGCATGATTGGGGCAAAAAAAAAATGGGTGGTGCCCCCACCCCTTCAAGCACCATCCCTTGACACCGTTCATTTAATCCCATTTTGGTTAATAATGTTATCAGGATACTATTTTGATATTTAATTAATTTTTTTGGTATTATCAAGGTAAAAAAGCCTCAATTCACAATAGTTATTTGGATATTCCTTCTTGTAAAATTTAAATTTAATTTCATATGTTTGTTTTAAATTTTGAATTTTTTTATTATTCACATTAAAATTAAATATTACCATTTAAATTTAAGATTAATTAGATTATTTATTGGATATTTATATTAACTAATGTATTTATTAAATTTAACAAAAATTAAAATAAACTTTTAAAAGTAAAACAAATAATGTATTCTTATATAGGAATTTGAATTCATTATTAGAAAAATAAAATAAAATAAAATAAATTAAATTAAACCCATTACATGTAAAGTAAATCAAATTAAAATAATGAATTTTCAAAAATTATTATCTATAATAATAGAATATTCAAATATGCAAAAAAGGAAATTTAAATATATCTTAATTAGCATTATCATTTTTTTGTCACTTTATCATTCTTTTAATATACCTCGCAGAAATTTTAGGTTAAACTACATAATTAGTCACTAAATTATGGGTAAATTTTCATTTTTCTTACTGAATTATTCAAAAATTTTCATTTAAGTCATTAAGCTGTTAAACTCAATATTATATGGCTTTCTCTTTTTCCCCTTTTCTTCTATAGTTTAGGTTTTTTTTTCATGAAACAACTTTGGACATCACAAATTTATAAACCAGAATTCAAATAGTATTTTTTCTCCTATCTTTGAAACTAATTGTCAGATCGACTTGGATTTAAGGTGTGTTCTTCTACTCGCCGTTGGGTACTAATCTACCATATCGGTTGTCGAATCATCGCTTAGAGCTTGTTGGCTGAACTTTTAAAATAGAAAAATTTTAATTGCCCAATGACTTAAATAAATTGTTTTGAATAGTTTAGTTACCTAAATAAAAACATTCGAATAGTTCAGTAATCAAATTGTAACATTTTTAGTTAAATGATCAAAACAAACTAACCCGTAATTTAGTGGCTAATAGTATAATTTATTAAAAATTTCATTAATCGATATCAATGGTGTCAATGCATTATAATATTATGCAAATAATGAGGATAATCCATAACGAGTACGATAGGTGCATTATCATCTTTGAAAAAATAAGAAAGGATTTTTAAAAACGAAAAATAGAAGACTTAGACTCCCTTTAGATTTCATTTTATGATCACTCAAAAACAAAAATTGCAAAGCTTGTGAGAGTTTCTTTTCCCCTACAAATAACATTTGAAGAGTGTTTTCAAAAGATAACTAAAAGATGTGGAAAAGATCTCTCTTTCAACAAAGACTTAGTTGCTTATTTATAGGCAAATTCTTAAATTAAGGACCAAATTATGTAGTAATCACTATTTTAATCATTATTCATTTTAGATAAAAGTATCATATAAGTCTATGTATTTAGAGTAGATTGCATTTTAGCCCCTATATTGAAAAAATGGACAAATTAGTCCTTATACATTTCGAAGCGTGAAAATTAGCCCATCCATTAAAATTTTCTGTTAAATAATGACGTGAAACATGTTGAAAATTATTTCTTTATAGGTAAACTATAAAAATGGTCACCCAACTATGCGTTTGTTATATTTTGGTCACCCAGCTATTAATTTTTTTGATTTAATAACTAAATTTTTTGAAATGAAATATTTTAGTCACTTTGAGCCGATGTGGGCATTTTTTATTGATCTAGTAACAAAATTAGCGCTCTAATGTTTACACATTCTATCAATTTGATCCTAAATATAAAAAATTCAATAAATTTGACCTTAATATTTACAAAATTTATCAATTTAGTACTAACTTTAAAAATTTTAAAAATATTAAAAATATTAAAAAAAATCAGTTTTATCCCTTTATAACCCATTAGCTAACTAGTGATGGCAACGAGGCAGGGCGATTTTTTGCCTGCCCTGACCCGACCCAATGCTCTACCACCATGCTCCAACCCCAACCTGACCCCAACTTTAAAAAATTTAACCTACATGAATCCAAACTTGAAAATTAATAGTATACTCATTCCGATCTGATCCGATCCGATCTGACTTGACCTGAGTTTTTTTTTAAATTATGATTAGTTATTTTTTAAAATGAAAGGTTTTGGCACCATTTCTTATTAGATTTGCTTAATGATTTATCTCTAGAGTTTCCTGCTAATGTATATTTACACACGTGATTACTGTTGGAAAAATCTTGCTTAAAAATGGCGTTCTTTCAAAGTGAAAAATAAAAATTTTGAAAATCGAGCCGATTTGTGATATTTATAGCAATAAACTTTTTTCCCAAAAAAGTACTTGTGCTTTGTGCGATATGGATCCTAGATGTTCCTGACTTTCAACCGAATGACTTTCTTCGCTCTTTTCGTACCATGAGTTACTTCGAGTGTGAGCTCAAACAATCACGAACCAAACACAAAACCTAAAACGATTTAATTATTTTCAGTAGGAAAGTAGTTCTCTCTCAATAGAAACCGATAGAATTGTTATTACTAGAGAATAGAATTTATACTTAGAAAATAAATTCTCACTATTTTCTGGCAGGATAACAATATTGAAAACTTATATGACCTGTTATGTTAAATAGCTCTATCAGTGTCATCTATTTATAAGTAGAGATTGGAGAATCTTGGTTGAATTAGTATAACACAAATAATATTTATTTAATAGAAAAACTACTTTTCTAGTTTAACTAGAAAGAGGGGCGACACTCCCTAGTTAAATACACTAGGGATGCCGCTCATTATATTTAATATAAGGGAAGTTTGGTCCTCTCTTGTATTAGGTCCAATTATATGTGCTTCATGTATTTTTAATCCAACACTTTATAATTTAATCAAACTCAATACATGTTTTTCTATTTCCAAAAATAAATATTATTTATAAATTAATTTTCCAATTAAATAATTTTCTCAACCCAATTCTAACTGTTAAAGTCATGACAACTTTACCGTAAAATAATCTATGAGAAAATATATTTAATTTCCAAATTCAATGGATTCACAATGACTAATTAATTTAATTCCATTTTTGAGCTTCAATTATTTAATTAAATAATAATTCAAAAACTTTAAATTAATTCTCAAGTCATTTCTACACCCAGTGAGAAAACACATGCATTTTAGAATGTGACCTATTTCTCTAACTTTATCATTTCCATCTATTTATGTTAATTTGATTCTTTATTCAATTCATTTTTGGTTTCAATGAGCTTGCAGAGTGATTGATTGAAAATATACAATTACAACTAAAATGATTTATAATTAAATTTTAGCTTTTTACCTATTAATTATACTCATTTAGCCACGAAGTCATTCCATTATAGTATAGTGACTAAGCTCTCCCTAATTACATACCATTACAAAAGCTACTCAACTAGTGCTCGTCTAATGACTTTTTCATAAGTGTGTTACCCTCATAGGATATCCTTAATCTCTTTGGGATAAATCTGTTCTCCCAATATGATCCTATTTTATCTCATGGTAACCATTACATCTTTTTTCGCCAAAAGTCAATTACTATCAAATAATAATTAAGTCATTTATCACAAAGGCAAACGATCCGTGACCACGTTTACTTTTCATGTATTATATAATGTTAATGAGAGGATATCATTTACCCTTTACTTGGGTTATGAATTCCACTATTATGAATGATGCTACATATTGTAGAAGTCGTATACCGAATGTACTAGCTTTCGGTTCCTTATCTATTTGAACTTAGGTTTTACTTACATCAAAATATATGAGTCATGTATACATAGTCTATCATCCACTCAGGATTAATGTAATAAATTCATAAACGGATCTAGGATCTATTCTACTTGGGTCATGTCTAATGTGTTGTTAGTCCAGTTACTCACATCTACATCTTTATCTCCTAGGAGTCATCCGTTTTGATGCTCAAGATAGAACATCTCCCAATTGGAATTAATAGAAAACATATTAGTCTTTCAATTGATTTGCTAATTTTCGCTTAGACTAAAGACATGTTTAGGTTCATCTACTAATATAAGTTGTCCTTCCGTATTACGATCTGATCACATAATACCGCTTAGTATTAGTTAAACATTAGGTAACCAGTGAGCCAATATTTGCTTTCATTTTCTTTTGCGTGCAAAAGCCATTGAGGACAATATAAAAGAGTATTAATGTAATTTATGAATATTTTTATTAAACCAATTTGTTCAAAATATAAAAAGTGTACATAGATGAAAATACTACACTTAAGGCATTAGATCCAAAATTGCAACACATAAGAAAAAAAAGAAGGAACAAAGATTCCTTTAATAAATTATTAAATTAAGAAGATAGAAAAAAAGGGAAAATAACCTTACAGGGGGTGAAAATGGACTAGTATAAAGGCAGTAGAATTAAAAGAAAATAAAGACATTAAAAACGTTATCTGTTCGAGTAGTAATGTAGCAAATTATTCCGAATAGGTTCTAATTACCTCTAAATGTGTTATCGTTTAGGGTATAAATAGCACACCAAAAAATATATAATTAAATTGGCGGTGTTCGCAAGTATACATGTCAAATTGTAATATATTATTTGTGTTACAACAAAATAAAGAGAAGTATTCTGAGGATCGTACCCAAGGGAGGATAGATTAAATCTATAGAAAATATCTTTACAGTAATAAGTCTAAATAGTAATCATTAAATCCTATATTACTATAGATCATAAAATTGATGAAGATTAAAAATTAAATAATTGAAATAAATAAACAATAAAATAAACAAACGACTAAATCGATAAAATCAATAAGGAAGATTAACTTGTTTTTGGGGTTGTAATTAACTTCATATTAGGGTGGATTAACTATTAACCAACCAATTTTTACCTCTCAGCATCTAACTAATTAATTGATTAGTTAATATTAGCTTATCTCCCGACCTCACTTTCTCAACCAAGACAAATTATAGTTTACTTGGCAAACTTATCTCCTAACCTCATTTAACCTATAATTACTTCCTAAGGTTTTCATGCTTAAGGTTTAGGAACACATCATCTATACCAACCATAAATCCTCTGTTAATCATGTCCCCATCCACTTGCTAATCTCCCCCAAGGGATTAGCAACTCATGACATTTATAATCTCAATATCAATTGAAATAAACATATAAATAAACACGGTTGAATCTAAATAGAAAAGAGATGTAAAAATAATCTTATGGATGTCAGTTGGAGCACGTAGTAACGTTTCTCTCGATTGGAATAATCAAATATTGTCGCTTGCGAAAGAGAAATAAACTGGATACTTCGACTTGATAAAAGAACTCTTGGATCAAAATCAGGTCTAAGAGAAGAACAAAACATTTTAAAGAAAAGAAAAGAAAAGAAAAGAAAACTTAATCTAATCCTCCTCCTAAAATACAAGGGTTTTCGGATGCATCTGAGACGATTTAGTTGTATCAAACACCTAAGGTTTTATTTATAAGAGTGTTGGAAGCCTGAATTAGGTATTCAACATGTATTAGGTCTTTGTATAAAGTTGATTGTGCGGACGAAAATAGCCCTGGAATACTTGTGCACCACGTCGAGGCTATGTTGCACCATGCAAGGCCTATGGCGCGACATGATAGGTGATTTCTACCTTCTTTGGTTTGTGTCGTGCTTTCATGGATTGGGAAGCTTGTGCATCACTCGTCTCTTACTCCTACATCCATTAGGCTTATAATTCATCATCCTACACACTTAATTACATAAATTAAAACTACCTAGGGTTGTAATTAACTTCATATTAGGGTGGATTAATTATTAACCAACCAATTATTACCTCTCAGCATCTAACTGATTATATAATTAGTTGATACTCGCTTATCTCCTGACCTCACTTTCTCAACCAGGATAAATTATAATTTACTTGGTAAACTTATCTCCTAACCTCGTTTAACCTATAATTACTTCCTAGGGTTTTCATGCCTAAGGTTTAGGAACACGTGATCTATGCCAACCCTAAATCCTCCATTAATCACATCCCTGTCCACTTGTTAATCTCCCCTAAGGGATTAGCCACTCATGACATTTATAATCTCAATCTCAATTGAAATAAACATATAAATAAACACGGTTGAATCTAAAGAGAAAAGAGATGTAAAAATAATCTTATGGATGTCGATTGGAGCAGGAAGTAGTGCATCTCTTGATTGGAATAATCAAATGTTGTCGCTTGCGAAAGAGAAATAAACTTGATATTTCGACTTGATAAAAGAACTCTTGGATCAAAATCAAGTCTAAGAGAAGAACAAAGCATTTTAAAGAAAAGAAAAGAAAAGAAAACTTAATCTAATCCTACTCCTAAAATACAAGGGTTTTTTGATGCATCTGAGACAATTTAGTTATATCAAACACCTAAGGTTTTATTTATAAGAGTGTTGGAAGCCTGAATTAGGTATTAAACATGTATTAGGTCTTTGTGTAACGCCCCAAAATCTCTTATACATTTTTTCGTATTTTTGTGACACAATTGTATGTTTGCTTCAGTGGTTAAGTGTTTGGGGAAGTGTTTGAGAGGTTTTAAGTTCAAGCATTAGCTTGGACAATTTTTTGTTTTTAAATGAATAAACCCCTATCTCTAATCAGTAGGCTTATAAATATATGTTAGTAAAATATGTCAGAATGAACCTGCTGGTCGGTGGTTAAGTGGAGTGTCAGTGTGTTGGGGGTCTTGAGTTTGAATCCCTGTACGTGCAAGGGGGATTTTTTTGTTCTTGTGCCGTGAAGGAGTTTGAAATGTGGTAAAATACTAAGTGTTTGAGATGTGTGGGAGGTTGTGGATGATTTGGGGTGTTTGGATTGAGTGGGGAGTCATGTGGAGAGATTTGAGGAGTAAAAATAGGAGAAATTAAGGGATTGTGATAGGATTAGATTCTTTTTTTTTCAAAATTTGATTATTCCTTCCTCGGTTTTGCTGAAGCCGAGTTTCTTTGTTCATTCTCTCTTGTCGAAAGTTTCCTTTAGTTTTTCCCTCTCCATCATTCTCTTTTATTTTATTCTCTTGGTTCTGTCGATTCCTTCTTTCCCTGTTTGTTGCGGATTTCTTTCATTTTATAACCTTCTTCTTCTTGTGGTCACGATTTGCTTCTTCAATATCTTTGAGCAGTGATGGTAAGTTTTGCTATTATAGCTTCCATCTTATTGTCATTCTTTGTCTAATGGGAGTTCTATTTCTGGTTAGGAGACCTTTAGGTGACTGTAGGAATTTCGAGCGATGCCGCTTAATTACAAATCCACTGTGGTTCGTGGAAGGTAAGGTTATCTATAGTTTTTTGAAATTGTTTGTTTTAATGCTTCATTTAAAAGTGACTGATTGGAGGTTTACTTCTGTTTCCTTCTTGGTTGCAGCCGAATTATTTTTCCTTTGGCCTCTGTCTTGGCCTCTTTCAATAATCGTTTACATTTTCGTGCATTCGAATTTGATCAAAGAGTAATGGGCTGTTGATTGACACTTTGGCAGTAAGGAATCGCCATTCTGTTTTCATCTGAGGTCTTGGAGTGCTCGTGGTTGGGTTAGCAGTGGAAATAGACCAGGTGTGTAATTGCAACACTGGAGACTGAAATCGGCAAAAAGCTAAAAAGTGAGACTGTTATTACATAGAGGTTAACTGTTTTAACATAGAGGAAATAGACGATACCTGCACTGATAACGAAGTGAAAGAGTTCATGAACTCCAGCTAGACATCTTCCTGAAGCTATTCGATTTGTTGGTCATTGATAGTTATTACTCGCGATTCTCTCGATGATCTCATAAGCCTCATTATAAGACTTAGACAAAATTGCACCAATTGCGGAAGCATTTACCATCAATCTTGTATGTGCATTGAGACCATTATAGAATGTCTCTAACTTGATACAGTGAGGAATCCCATGATGAGGACACTTACGAAGTAACTCCTTGAATCGCTCCCAAGCCTCATACAAAGACTCGCCATCCAATTGCTGGAAAGTTGTGATCTCGTTCCTCAACTTAGCATTTTTGCTGGGTGGGAAATATTTAACCAAAAATCTCTCCGCTAATTCTTGCCATGTAGATATAGAACTTGGTGGCAATGAATTGAGCCATGCTCGTGCTTGATCTCACAACGAGTACGAAAACAAGTTCAACCTCAGTGCGTCTTCAGTCACATCGGCTATCCTGAATGAATCACTCACCTCCATAAATAATCAAAGGTGGAGATGTGGATCTTCTGTGGGCATACCACTAAATTGGCCCACCATTTGTAGCATTTGAAACACCACTGGTTTCAATTCAAACTGGGTTGCCTCAATATCTGGCCTTCTACTTCCTGGGTTTAACTCATTGAAAAGTGGCACAGCATATTGTCTGATGCATCGATCCCTATCATCGGTAATAAAGATAGGATTTCGTACATGATCGACTTCATTACTTTGGTCTTGATTCTGATTTCCAAGGTCCATCTTGACTTGTCTTTGAGCTGTTCGTTCACGTCTTCTTTGTCTGAAGGTTTGCTCAATTTTAGGGTCTACAGGTAAATCGATAATTCGTTCTATGCTCATAAACACCTGAAAAGAAAATCAAAAAAATTAAAAAGAATAAGTTAGTAATGTTAGAAATAAATCAAATTGAAAATAAATAATTTCACGAAAAAAATAACTATGGCAACAATAGACAATCCCCGGCAACGGTGCCAAAAACTTGTAACTCGTAGGTTTGTGCAAGTGTACACAGTCGTTATCAAGTAATAAGTAAGTATCAAGTTATCGTCTCTATAGGGATTGTATTTGTGCTAAGTCACTTAATTTGTAAAATTATATTAACAATTTGGTAAATAAAAACACAATATAGTTGAAAAGTGGTGATTAAAATATATTAAACTAAATGCAATGATCCCTAATGCAAATTATCCTAAGTATGCAAACTAAATGAAATAGATTTTAGTAAAATTAAACACAATTTTGCAACAATTATAACATAAATAAACTAGGACATTTACTTTAATTAAACTCAATTTATTATCAACATGCTTAATAACATTCGGAAAAACATTCCATGGCAACTTGATCTTTCATGAGTTTGGAAACCATATTAGGTCCTTTAGGAATCCTTTACTTAGTAAATACGCATTTTACTGATCCTTATTTACTAAGGGTTTCTTAGTATTCGTGTGAAGTAACAGGGACGTGTTAGGTTTGAAACTATTTAATCACAGAAATCTAAAAACTATGCAGATAACAGAGCTTGGTCAGAGTTTTTATGCAACCTACAATTTAATCGGGTTAGGATCTAAATTGAGCATGCACATTTCAATTATGTGTCCATTAGTCGTCGTCTGGTCAGGATCACTCAGCTAATTCAGGAGCATTCTAATCATGTATGAACGAAATACAGACTTGATTTTAATTGAAAACATGATCGATTGAGGCACAAACATTATAAGCATGAATCAAATAAATATTATTTAATCAAAGCAATCATCCCAGCTTAAATAAAATTAAGGTAACATTGTTGTAAACAAGAACAAAGAACACATAGCAAACATATTTATATTAAATTAAAGAAAAGAAAGATTAAATCCAATTCAGAGTGGCTGTCACCCAAAACTCTGACTGACGAGGCTCCTTCGTTCCTTTGCTTTGCTCCTTTGCTGATGGATCTCCAAGGTGGCCGACCAAGTGTTCTTTAAGAGGCTAATTTGCAAAAAATCCTTATGCAAGGATGATGATAGGCGTGAGGGAGAAAGATAACTAAGAGAGTTGAGAGAAAAGAGAATGATGAATGAGTGAGAGATGATTGAAAAAGTGAGAAATGAGCTCTTATTTATAGGTGAGGCAAGGCATGATTGAAAATCTCTGATTTCTTTAAATCTTCAAGAACCTTGTGTAATTAAACCAAAAATTGATTTATGATCAGCCATGTGCAGCCAAAAATTAGGTTGACTTGGTCCCCAATTTGGACGGTTTTGTAATTAAAAGAAAACTCTCAAACCTGTCCAAAAATAGTAGATAGTTTAGAGAACCAAATAATATAAATTTAACCACTTCAATTAATTAATTTACTTAATTAATTAAAACCCAATTTAGAAATGAATATTTAAAATGAATTATTAAATATAACTTTATATTTTATTATTTAATTTAATCATGCATGACCCACTTTATAGCTTAAAAATATAATATGCTCAAACTAATATAAAATAAGTCATTTTATGCATGAAAACTATATAATAAAGCATAAAATCACATTTTAATAATTTCCATGTCCTAATTTCATATTTTCACATATTTCATTAATTTATTAAACAATTACTTAGTTTTAACAACAAATTTAAGTAAAAAGGTGATGAATTCTATAGGAAAAATCCTATATATTTTTCAGTTTACAATTCTTCAATTAAGGATATCAGGATGGTTAAGGACTTTTTGGATGTTTTTCCTGAAGAGCTACCTGGGTTACCTCCAAATTGTGAAGTAGAGTTCGGGATTGAGCTCCTTCCTATTACAACTCCGATGTCCATCGCTCCGTATAGAATGGCACCGAAAGAACTTGTGGAGCTTAAGGCTTAGATTCAATAGTTACTGGATCGTGGGTTCATCTGCCCTAGTGTGTCTCCGTGGGGAGCACTAGTTCTGTTCGTGTAAAATAAGGATGAATCCATGCATATGTGTATTGAATATCGAAAATTAAACAAGTTGAGAATCAAGAATAAGTATCCCTTATCGAGGATAAATGATTTGTTTTATCAGTTCCGAGGGGCTTCATTTTCTCCAAAATTGACCTTCGATCAGGATATCATCAGTTGAGGGTTAATGAGATTGATGTATACAAGACATCATTTAGGACTCGATAGGGACATTACGATTTCCTAGTGATGCTATTTGGACTGACGAATGCACCAACGACTTTCATGGATCTTATGAACCGAGTGTTCCATCCCTATCTGGATCGATTTGTGGTAGTATTTATTGGCGACATATTGGTGTATTCGAGAACTAAGGATGAGCACGATGAGCAACTCAGAGTGGTTCTATAGATTCTATGAGAAAAGCAACTGTAAGCCAAGTTTACTAAATGTGAGTTCTGGTTACGTGAAGTAATGTTTGTGGAACATGTCGTTTCTACTGAGAGGATTAGAGTTGATCCTCGAAAGATTGAGGTTGTCTTGGATTGGAAGCAGCCTAAGACTGTATCTGAGATCTGTAGTTTTCTGGGACTGGTAGGGTATTACCGGTAATTTGTAGAAGGGTTTTCTCTAATTGTCGCACCATTAACTAAGCTACTACGTAAGGATGTGCCGTTTAACTAGACTGATTCGCAGCAAGAGAGCTTTGAGAAGCTCAAGACTGTACTGACTAAGGCTCCTGTTCTAATACAGCTAGAGTCTGGAAAGGAGTTTACTGTTTACAGTGACGCATCACATGTCGGTTTAGGATGTGTGTTGATGCAAGAGGTTAAGGTGGTAGAGTACGCATCTCATCAACTTAAGACTCATGAGGTGAATTATCCAAAGCATGACTTGGAATTAGTCGTAGTGGTATTCGCACTAAAAATTTGGAGGCAGTATTTGTATGGTGGAAAGTGTATCATTTACACTGATCACAAGAGCCGCAAGTACCTCCTCACTCAGAAGGAGCTAAATCTTAGGCAGCGTAGATGCATTGAGCTGCTTAAGGACTACGACTGTACGATTGAATACCACCCTAGTAAGGCTAATGTGGTGGCCGACGCACTGAGCCATAGAGCTATGGCTGACCTGAGGGCGATGTTTGCTTGCCTTAGTTTATTTGATAATGGTAGTCTGTTGGCTGAACTTGAAGTTAAACCGATGTGGATAGAGTAGATTAAGGGTAAGCAGATAGGGGATGAGTCATTGGGTCTTCGTTTCTGACAGGTTGAGAGTGAGAATACCGAGGATTTTGGACTGAATAGCGAAGGGGTGCTCTGTTTCTATAGGAGAATCTATGTACTGAAAGATACTGAATTGAGGCAGTCTATTCATAGAGAGGCGCATAGTAGCCCTTATGCTATGCATCCAGGAAGAAATAAGATGTACCGTGACTTTCGTGAGTTATACTGGTGGTCAGGTCTTAAGTGAGAGGTTGCTGAATTCGTGGCTAAGTGTCTGACATGCCAGCAGGTTAAGGTTGAACATCGATTAGCTTCAGGATTGTTGCAGTGAGTCAAAATTCCGCTTTGGAAGTGGGAGCGTGTAACTATGGATTTCGTTAGTGGGTTACCCCTCACACCCACTAAGAAGCCTTCAGAGTGGGTCATTGTGGATCAATTGACCAAATATTTTCACTTCATACCGGTTCGTACTGATTACTCTCTACAGAAGCTGGCTAAATTGTTTGTGTCTGAGATAGTGAGACTACTTGGGGTACAGGTTTCAATAATATATGATAGGGATCCTCGCTTTACGTCTCAGTTCTGGAAAAAGCTACATGAAGCTCTGGGTATAAGATTGGACTTTAGTACTGCGTTCCATCTTCAGACTGACGGTCAGTCAGAGAGAGTGATTCAGATACTGGAGGATATGTTGAGAAGTTATGTGATTGACTTCCGAGGTAGTTGGGAAGATTACCTGCCACTAGCAGAATTTGCTTATAACAACAACTATCAATCTAGCATTCAGATGGCACCCTATGAGACATTATATGGTCGTAGGTGTCACACACCTTCATGTTGGACTGAGTTAGGCAAGCGGAGTGTTCTAGGCCCTGAACTAGTTTCTAATACCGAGGATAAAGTTAGGTTGATTTGAGACTGACTGAAGGTGGCATCAGACAGACAGAAGTCCTATGCGGATCTGAACCGTTGAGAGATTGAGTATTCAGTAGGAGACTTCATTTTTCTTAAGGTATCGCCATGGAAGAAGGTACTAAGATTTGGTCGTAAGGGCAAGTTGAGCCCTAGGTTTATTGGACCTTATCGCATACTGAAACGAGGGGGATCGGTTGCCTACTAGTTATAGTTACCTCCAGAGTTAGACCAGATTCATGATGTTTTCCACGTATCGATGTTGAGGTGCTACTGCTTTGATCCCACGCATATTGTTCCTGTTGAAGAGATCGAGGTTAGGCTAGATTTGACCTTCGAGGAGGAGTTAGTTCAAATATTGGATCGTGACGTAAAATTTTTGAGGAGGAAGTCTATTCCACTGGTTAAAGTCCTATGGCGTAATCATAGCACTGACGAGGCCACGTGGGAGCCTAAGGATGCAATGCATCAGCAGTATCCCCATCCGTTCTGATCAAGTAAAATTTTGCGGCCGAAATTTTATTTTAGGGGGTAGAGTTGTAACGCCCCAAAATCTCTTATATTTTTTTCGTATGTTTGTGACACAATTGTATGTCTGCTTCTGTGGTTAAGTGTTCTGGGAAGTGTTTGAGAGGTCCCAAGTTCAAGCATTAGCTTGGACAATTTTTTGTTTTTAAATGAATAAACCCCTATCTCTAATCAGTAGGCTGATAAATATATGTTGGTAAAATATGTCAGAATGGGCCTGTTGGTCTAGTGGTTAAATGGAGTGTCAGTGTGTTAAGGGTCTTGAGTTCGAATCCCTGTACATGCAAGGGGATGTTTTTTTGTTCTTGTGCCGTGAAGGAGTTTGAAATGTGGTAAAATACTGAGTGTTTGAGATGTGTGGGAGTTTGTGGACGGTTTTGGGTGTTTGGATTGAATAGAGAGTCATGTGGAGAGATTTGAGGAGTAAAAATAGGAGAAATTAAGGGATTGTGATAGGATTAGATTCTTTTTTTTTTCAAAATTCAGTTTTTTCTTCCCTAGTTTTGTTAAAGCCGAATTTCTTTGTTCATTCTCTCCTGTCGAAAGTGTCCTTTAGTTTTTCCCTCTTCATCTTTCTCGTTTATTTTATTCTCTTGGTTCTTTCGATTCCCTCTTTTCCTATTTGCTGCAGATTTTTTTCGTTTCATAACCTTCTTCTTCTTGTGGTCGTGATTTGCTTCTTCAATATCTTTGAGCAATGACGGTAAGTTTTGGCATTATAGCTTCTATCCTATTGTCGTTCTTTGTCTAATGGGAGTTTTATTTCTAATTAGGAGACCTTTAGGTGACTGTAGGAATTCTGAGCGGTGCCGTTTGATTATAAATCCATTGTGGTTCGTCGAAGGTAAGGTTGTCTATAGTTTCTGGAAAATGTTTGTTTTGAATGCTTCGTTTAAAAGTGACTGATTGGAGGGTTACTTCTATTTTCTGCTTGGTTGTAGGCAAATTATTATCCTTTGGCCTCTGTCTTGGCCTCTTTCAATAGTTGTTTACGTTTTCGCGCATTCAGATTCGATCAAAGAGCAATGGGCTATTGATTGACACTTTGGCAGTAGGGAATCGCCATTTTGTTTTCGTTTAAGGTCTTGGAGCGCTCGTGGTTGGGTTAGCAGCGGAAACAGGCCATGTGTGTAACCGCAACACTAGAGAATAAAATCGACAAAAAACTGAAAAGTGAGACTGTCGACACCACATGGGTGTGTGGCTGCTCGTGTGATCGGCCGTGTGATCGAACATGGGGGTGTGATCGACGAGGCTGGCCGTGTGTGATCACAGGCCAGACCGAATTGGGTCCTGTGGGCCACACAAGCGTGTGAGCCCATACGAGTGAACCACATGGGCATGTGAGATTATTGGGCCAAGTCGTGTGATCCACATGGCCAAGGTCATTTTGGGCCGTGTGGGCCACACGGGCGTGTGGGCCCACACGAGCCAACAACATGGGCATGTGAGCCCATTTTTCATTGTTTTGATGTTAAGGTTGCACGGGTTGCCCGAGACGACTATCAACATACTTTAGGGTCGGTAAGCTTACCTAGACCCCTAATTGACTGAATGACTGTTATATCCATGTACGATATATATATTTATGACTGTATATTGAGCATGCTGTTAAAACTGTACTGAATGCATGTATGATACCATGATTTGACATGACATGATTGTATGATGCATTGCATGGAGATAAGTTTATATTGATCGGAGGAAGTGTACTGAAAGGCTTCGAGCCTAACTTACTGGCAGCTCAACTGCATATTACTGTATAGTGCCACATTTGGTGCTTCTTGGAGTGTAGGGATGGGTAGGTTGATTATATCCCCACATGGACTGTAGGGTTGGACGGAGATGGAGTGTAGAGACTGGCTGGGTAGGATTTTATGATCGTATAACAGATACTGTACTGATTACTAGTACTATAATGGGCCAAGGCCTTAATGCTTGACTGTACTTGTATTGAAATGGGCTAAGGCCCTAACTAAAACTGAATCTGATACTGAAAAAGGGCTTAGGCTCAGATTGTGATTGCGTTCTGTCTGCTTTTATATATGGGATTACACACTGAGTTTTTGTAAACTCACCCTTCTAATTTATCTGTACAGGTAATCCCTGATCATAGGAGGATCGGCGCGGTGGACTCAGCGGTGGCCACACGACCTACTTCATTCCATTTAAGTGCTTAATTTTGATTTTGATTTTATGTTGGGGATTTTACTGTATTATGGCCTTTTTGGATTTATATTTTTAATTTGGGATTTTTATTGTTTTGATTTATAACTGCTAGTACTAGGGATAATTGAGTTTTCAAAACGAATCAAACGTTTTAACAAAATTCACTCAAATAAGCAATTGTTTTAAAAAGCTTCCGCAATAAGTGATGTTTTGAAAATTAATAACATTTTGAAAGAGAGTAACTTTACGAATTACGTTTTGAAAATGAAAGACACGTCCTGGAATTAACATAAGATACTATCAAGAGGTTATATAGGTAAAAGGTTTTTGACGACAACTCACTTTTTCGAAAAACACTACCATGTGACATCACGAGATTCAGCCATAACGTCTAGGCCGGGTTTGGGGTGTTACACTTTGTATAAAGTTGATTGTGCAGACAAAAATAGCCCTGGAATACTTGGGCATCACGTCGAGGCTATGTTGCGCCATGCAAGGCTTATGGTGTGACACGATAGGTGATTTTTGCCTTCTTTGGTTTGTGTCATGCTTTCATGACTTGGGAAGCTTGTGCATCACTTTTCTCTTGCTCATATGTCCATTGGGCTTATAATTCATCATGTGCATCACTTATCTCTTGCTCATATGTCCATTGGGCTTATAATTCATCATCCTACAGACTTAATTACATAAATTAAAACTACCTAGGGCCTGTGTTGGCCTAATAGGTCACAAACACTCATACATGTGTTAAAAAACACTTATTTTACTAAAATTTAATACTAACTACGAAATACCAAAATTGCAATAATTAATACTGAAAGTGCTAGAAGACAAGCTCCTTAAGTGCAAAAATATATCGAAATTACTACTACATTTGATGGCAGGTCAAATACCCCCAAACTTAAGTCTTTGCTTGTCCTCAAGAAAACTAAATAACAATGAAATAAAAATAGAAACCAAACTAAACTAGAAACAAGACATGAACATGCAAGAAAATAAAATGTACTTGAGATAGCTTGACACAGGAAATTGGACATAGATATTTTAACAAGATAATATAAATAAACATGTAACTCTAGTATATACAATTGACTCACAACTTCTAAAATTAGACGGGTTAGTAAAATAAATTACAAAGAAAACAAATAAAAAGAATATTAAGTATGAGTTTCCATCAAAACATATATACAGATATACAATTATGTTCAAATGATTATAAGGGTCTATTTGATTGGCGGAATTGATTTTTCGGAAAATAATTTCCAACTTTTCCAGCGTTTGATTGGCGGAAAACATTTTACATTGTAAATGGTTTTCAGAAACACGGGAAAATAAATAAGGGATTTAGGGAAAATGTCTTACCAATTTTTTTCGGTAAGACATTTTCCATATCTTTCCTCCTCCTCCCGTGCTTCTCATTCTTCAATTTGTGCAACCAGTTCACTTCACAAAGCTCCAGGTAAGTTATTCATCTCCTTCTTCAAACTTTATTTATTATGATTCTGATGATCTGGGTTTTTCAGTGAGTGGATTATTTGTTGAGAAAAAAGACGAGATTTTTTATAATCCCCTGTTTGTTTGTTTTTTTGAACGGTGCATGCTGGTTTTGCTTTATTTTTGACAATCCGACCAAACTTTTTAGTCATTTATGGGGAATTCTTTGCTTCTGTTCTTTCATGGAGGACCAGTGTTTTGCTTCTGTTCTTTCATGGAGGACTAGTGTTCTTTCATGGAGGACCAAACTTTTAAGGGATCCTTCAGATCGGCTATTTGGTACCTTTGGGAGCAGGGGTGCCAAGCAAAATTCAAAGAAGAAATCTTTGGATGCATTGATAAAAAGACTTCGGGATGTGAGCTAATTTGGCCTGGAGGAGGTGTATGTATGTCTATGTTCTTCTGCCTGTTGCCTTTGTTGATTGTAATTGCTGATATTTCTAG